>NW_022639507.1:456724-498236 GCF_010583005.1 Odontomachus brunneus | reverse complement strand
AGCCCATTCTACATTAGTCGCAATCGCAAGATCGCAAAGAAATTGACCAATCGTAATTGATTATTTTTCGATCGCAAGAAGAACAATCGACTATGATTAGTCAATTTCTTTACGACTTTGCTATTTGCGACTAATGTAGAATGGGCTTTAGGTCGTTATGCAAGAATGTGTGCTTCCCGCTTAAATATCTTATATTTTGTCTTTATATATATATATATATATATATATATATATATATATATATATATAATTTATGTACTGTCTCTCTTACTATTCGTTTTATAAGCGGATTTTAATTTTTTTTTTACAAAAGTAACGATAAGTAGCGATTTTTTTATCGTTACTTTTCAAATAACGGTAACGCGTTACTTTTTAGAATCAGTAACGGTAACGAGTTACTTTTTACCGCAAGTAACGGCAACGGTAACGCGTTACTTTTAAAAAGTAACGTTCCCAATCCTGTTACTACCCAACCCTGCTCAAACTTCATAACACCATGGTCCGAAACTCCATTATTCCAAATCTTATAGTCCCACAACTCCTAATTCTGATTACCCACGAGTTAAAAACCCCATAACCCGAAACTCCATAACATCGTTATGGGGTTATGGAGTTTAGGATTATGGGGTTTTTAACTCGTGGGTAATTAGAATTAGGAGTTGTGGGACTATAAGATTTGGAATGATGGAGTTTCGGACCATAGTGTTATGAAGTTTGAGGTAATTAGGGGTAATAAGTAATGGAATTTGAGGTTATGTTTACTTTTTTCAAATTTTTGGCAGTGAGACATTATAGTAGAATTATTCACGAGTATTTTAGAAAAAGTTTCATCAAAATCAATGCAGATTTGTGATATAGGCAGAATTTTGTCCATCAAATATGCTTTTTGGCACACTGTGTGTCGCCCCGAAGATTTTTTCCTCATATGACTATTAAAATTAGACATGTATAGATATAAACGACAGCAGCCATAATCTGATTTTTTTCCATACTATGTATGGAAAAAAATATAGTTGTGATATTAACAATTGTACAAATAATAAAAATTACTAGGAATCGATACTGGTCCAGTGCTGGGAATAGGTACTTCCCCAGTGCTAGGAATCAATATTTTTTTTATACTTGTACAGTACTGATTTTCGGTACTGTGACAATACTGTTTTCCGATACTGGCCTTTTTCTATCATCATACCAATACTACCCGTATTGGCATCTGATATTATGCCAGGAACGTTTACCATAAATCGATACTGGGCCACTCTGATGCCAATAGTAAATTCCTACTTGGGTACACAAAATAATAATAAAAATTTGAACAGCATTATTCATAAAATTGCATTAAAAGAACATAATTGTGAAATTAATATTGTAGAAATAGTTGCATATATAGCAACATATATTTTAACGAAGAAAAAAAATTTTGTTAAAAATAATACAGAATGGACGTATTGATGAGCATAAATGATCATTAACGTCCAAATATGCTGAAATTTTACGTTGACTTGAGCCATTTATTTTACTACGGGTCTGTTGTTTATAAAGATTCCTACCAATTTCGATGTCGCTCTATCGAATAGCGTTGAGAAAATTAAAAAAAATCGCAATTTATGCAAAATTTTTGCAAAATAAAATAAAAAAGCGCATGTTTTTCGGGCTCATTTTTTCTTCTTCCGCTATTTTTTTCCATAAAAACGTGTTAGTATCGTTTGGGAAAGTATCTAGGACGTATTCCCGATATTTTAACTTAAAAAATATATCATGATATTTTTTTCAACGAACATGACAGCATCAAAATGGCGGTCGATTTGAAGCGTTTAATTTAAATTTTTGCTTATATTTGGTTATCGAAACTGTTTTAGGATCAATATTACTATAAATGACATAGTAATTAGTTGTAGTATTCTTTATAAACAACAGACCTCATTTCCGTAGTAAAATAAATAGCTCAAATCAACATAAAATTTCAGCACATTTGGGCGTTAATGGGTTAATTCGCCACTTTCGATAGTCACAGTATTAATTTAACAGAGCACGTAACATTAGAAGCGACCACGAAGACAAAATTTTGTTCAAAAAGACTAAAAAAAGATATGTATGAAGCTGGTTCACGTATTATATATACTCGTATTATATATACGTATTATTATAGACTCGGAATGTATGATTATATATAAGTTGGGAGTAAGATTTTAATAATATGTAAACTTTACTTGAAACTTTAAACGCGTTTTTCTCAAAACTATGTTTTCAAAATCGGTATCCAAAACATTTCGAGAACTATTAGAGCGATTTTGCTGTAGTTTTGCATAGATGTTTTTAGTAAGATTATTTGGTTTTTATCATATGATTTAATAGGACTTAGGCTTTTTTGAGATAAATAGTCGGAAATTTCTTGAGTACCGAAAATGTTGATTAGCGACGACGAATTTTACGGAAATAATAACAACAGTGTTATATATTAACTTTTCGTAATGAGTTTCATATAATATATAAACAAAAGTATGAAGAATTATTCTGCAAAAGGAGATTTTTATAAAGTCAGTAATGTGGTCAGCAGAAAAGTTTAAATATTAGGCGTTTTCGAGTCAGTTAAATATATGTAGTCCCTTAAATTTTTGCTTTTTTAGGATTTGGAAATTTGGGTTTTCGAAAATTTGCATCTTTGAAACATTTACTTTATCGAATCTTACAAGTTTAAAATTATCAAGTGATTATCAATTTTTATCAAGTGACAAAGGTCCTTATTTTGAACACTCTTTTATCGATAAAAATATTTCTGAATATGGCTTATGAGTCTTTTGATTGATTTTTAGTCGCATTTAGATGAACTGTTATCGGTAAAAGAGAGTTCAGAACAAGAACCAAAGAGAATAATACATAAATTATTATTTAAGAACTGAATAGAATAAATTTCTATTTCTGAATTTTTATTTTGTTTAGCTCAAATATAAAAAGTCACATCTATTATATAAAAAATGCTGTTTATTAAAATGAAAGAAGAAAAAGAAGAAAATGAAACATTCTAGATGTTACACCGAAGGTGTGTTCAAGCGATTCTCTACACTTGTAGAATACCTGGTAGTAGGAGATCTTTCAGTTTCGTCAGGATACTGGTAGCAGCGCCGTTGACGAAATCCTGGAGCTCTTGCAATTCGGCCTTGACGTCAGACTCTCGCCGAAACCACTTGAGAGATGCCTCGGCTTCGTCAATATCGCCATGAAGGGCGTAATGATAGGGCGACTCAGGTATCAGACTGAAGAGGGCCACGAAGAGGATATTCGGCACGAGGCTCACGTAAGCGAACATCTCTATGGACAGATAAGGACCCATCGCATTGCCCAGGAACAGACCCACGGATGCTGCGTTCACGTTCATGGCTATCTGAAGATGTGACGTCGTCATATTATCGTCTCTCCTTGTTGTTGTTGTATTGTGTTCGATGAACACGCGGATCATTAACAAAAATGTGTAATTAGGAAGTAGCGACAGTGACGAGAACGGAATAGTGAAAGAATATCTTTTTATGATTATTCACGGAATTAATCAATTAATTGCTTTAATAATTAATATCAACAGTTCGTTATAAAACGAGTCGTTATAAAATTTAACTGTTCAGTATTAGTATTATACTTTAATCTACGATTGGTGTTTCAGTTGCTCTCCTTGTAACCTGCTTTAATTGTCTTGGGAGAAGATAATGAAGTTTTAATATTGAAGGTATCGGTCGAACTTCGAATGGCGAACCTCGTGAATGACCTCGTTTCTACCGCTATATGCTTTAATGTCCTTAATCATATAAACCCGCCATACCGCTAATAAGGTATCAAAATTAAATTTTAACTCGTGACGTCCGTTCAAATTTTGTTGGTCTAACTGAGCATGTTATTTTTGTATTTAAGAGGTTTCAAAATTCTTCGAAAATATATTGATCTGACTTGTGTGGAAAGGGAAAAAGTAACATAGAAAGTAGAAAAATAATTCGGAAATTTTATAAAAAAAATAATTCGGATTTTACCAAAAAAATAATCTATAAAATATTCAACATGATTAAAAATCTAGGAAAAAGGAAATTCTCTCTGTCTTTTTCTGTTTCTTTTTGTCTTCCTCTCTTTCACTCACTCTCTTTTTCTCTCTTTCCCGCCCTTTCTCTCTCTCTCTCTCTCTCTCTTTCTCTTTGTGAGGTATTGTAAGATATTATTCAACGAAACTATCAAAATATAAGCCAGTAAGTGCTAATGTAGGTAACCGGTTCCGTGAAATATTTCTTTATAAATTTACGTTAGTCATATATCATTGTATATACACAAACGTTGTACACCAATATTGTACAGAAAGTTGTTTATGTGTAATGATATATGTATGTAAATATATAAAAAAATATTTCACGCAACTAGTTATTTGTGTTGGCTTTTACTGGTTTTTATAATATTTCGATAGTTTGATTGTGATATTCGAGTTTTTTTTTATTTAACTTAATTTTTATATTAATTTAATTTAATTAATATAGAGAAAGTACCCTATGTTATATGACAAATTTTTTAAATTTTTTAAATTTATTTAGAAATTTTTTGTTTTTTTTTTATATAATATAGGGTACTCTGCCATACATTGATATTTGTACTTTCACTCTGTATAACTCTATAACTCTTTGCAATTCTATATAATCAAATAAAAAAATAGTACAAAATACGGAAGCTGCATTATAATGATATTCAGTATTCTCTTACAGGACTACAGGCTTTTGATAGGAATAAATACTAAGTATATAATTTAAAGAGTTGTAAAAGGTAGTAAATTAAAATAAGAATATGTACTTTTTGTTGAATATGTCTATTAACAAAATCTTGGTATAAAAATTATATTTTATGGTAAATATTAGAATCACTCTAATCAGAGTTTGGCCATAACGCGCGGTTTTGTCCAAATCCTACGAGAAAGAGAGACATATTTTCAATCTCTTTTTTTGTTTATCTTTTCTTAACCTAACCTATCCTACTACCATAGGCGTACTGTGATTGGGTATTGAGTGAGATTTGACGAAATATAGCGGACCAACAAAAAATTATTCCCTTATGGTCAAACTTTGCTTAGAGTGACTCCAGTAAATATTAAAAGAAATACGGCTGGCTTCGCGGCCAATGCGCGTCGCTTCACTTATAGCGTGCACTTGGCGCGAGACACTACCGTGTCTCTTGATATCTCTCATTTCAACTCTGTTCTGCAAAAGAATCATGCTTCAAAACCAATAATTATCCTATGATACGATTCTGTAACTTTTAACAACAGCGTAGTTATCGTTGCGCAGCTTTTCTATCATATATTATACTTGCGCAAAGATAACATAACGATAATAACACTGTCGTTAAAAGAGAATCGCACCACTGATCTTAATAGGAGTAATTGGAAATCGGTATCAATGTATTGTTTTTATTTATTAGAATTATATAATTATCGGTTCACGAAGATTTTTTGCAAGATCCCAAAATCTTTTTTTTTATTTAAACAAGCTCAAGTTTTTTTTAGTAAAAAAATTGAATTTGATTTTTTATAACTCCCCTTTTGCAAAATATTATTTTTTTCAGAATTCATTCCGTGAACCGATAACTATAACTTTAATGAATAAAAAAACGTATTGATATTTATTTCAGATCATTCCTGTTGAGACCAGGATGTTTATTATTTAAGCATGGTTCTTTCGCGGAGTAAAATTGAAATGGACACAGTGATGTTAATATTCATCATAAAATCCAATTTCTTTATACTAAGGTATTGTTAATAGACATACAAAACAAAAAATTCTTATAACTATTAATTTATAGCTTTTCACTTCTCCAATTTTATCTAATTTTTACTTCAGTCAGGATCCTACAACCTCTTAAGGAGAAAATAAAGGAGCAAAGAAAACGGGCAAAAAAACTTGATATAGAGAAATAAGAAGTATTTTCTCTTCTTAATTTCTCCTATTAGTTAAATTACCAGCGAGCCTCGAATCGTGGGATCAGCGACCTCGCCGAGATATAAGGACATCGCGGGCCAAAACATGCCTGATCCGATCCCAGAGCAGATTCTGGACCAATATAACCATGTGACCGATGTGGTGCAGATGGTGAAGATCCAACTCGAAGCTAACGGCAATCCCGACAACAGCAGTACCCTCTTTCGTCCAACGAACTCTGAAGGATCGTGTCGTGATACACGTTAGAGACATGTTATCCTGAGAACAAGATCACCACAACTCAGAACTGCGGCTCACTCTTCGAGGATGAGAGAAGTCGTCTGTTATTCTCGTTTATTTCGCGCCGAAATATCTCACAGATTACTCTCTGCACGAGAGAGCGCGGTACAAGAGGGAAGATATCTTTAGGCAAGGATTAGAACATGAATAATTAGAATTAGGATTGAGGAGTAGAAGTAGTGGTTTTAGGAATGTAGGGATTATTATTAGTCAATATTTGAAGAATGCGTAAAGATTCGTCCATTACAAGGAAGTCGTGATGATCCAAGACTTCAATATACACCTTCGAGGATGGTTCTAAGAATTTTTTAGCTTCACCTTCTCGCGATATTCCGCCTCTATTGTTAACACGCAAAAATTTGCTTCCGATTTTCGCTGAGTCGTGGCTGGCTTGTTCTTAGGTCGCGAAATATCGTTCGTCTTCAATCGGAAGAAGATCTAGGCTGCTTCGAATTTTAACTGGCCCTGGAGATCAAACGATTGATAGATCAAAGAAATCTACGGGCCGATGTGAATGAAATTTTATTGCCTCCTCGCGTATAATTTAACAATCTTTCTATTAAACGCCTGTCAAAAGTAGCATGTCAAAAGTAGCAATGCTAATAAGCAGGAGAAATCTTTATTTAACAGTAACAAATATATAATATTATTAATATATAACATGTAGATAATAAATGTTAATTATCTGCGTATAAATTGTACATTAAATAGAAAAATTGTTAAGCCATGTCGAGATATAACAGAAAGGACTCAAAGGAAGAATTTAATCGAGATTAATCTTGATAAATCTTCAGAAACTTTTGATCGATGAATCTCTTGCCTTTGGCAAAGAGCTGCAATGGACTCTTACCTTGACAAAAAGCGCCAAGGAGCGCCCCGATCAAACGTCCAATATTCAGAAAGGACGCCACCCAGGAAGCCTCGGTGTCGGTTAGCCTCAACGGCATGTCCATTTCAGCCGATGTTAATTGCGCTAAATACGGTGAGGCCCAGCCAGTCGCTAATCCACTAACAATAGCTTCCAAACCAACTGCTAGGCAAAACGTCACGCGTCACCGGAAACTTGTCAACTATTATCCATGTATAATAGTAGAAATGTTATTGAACGAACTCTTTTTTTATAACGTTATTCTCGGTGTAGTATTGATTTAAGAAAAAATTGTTAACTCTAGAATTCCCGGGAACAACAATCACCTTCAGATACCCAAAACAATCATTTTGATCATTTATAACTCTAATATATTAGAACTCTTTCTATTCCTTATTATTCACATCAATAGTGGCTTTTGAACATGTTAAAAACATAGTTTACAAAATATAAATATATACAGAATGTCCTAAACTCTCTTTCGCAATTTTTGTGGGAACGTAGAACAGATTGAGGTGAGCATAAAAGTCCTGTATCGTTTTATGATATTCGCAATAAAATCTCGAGATATTAATTAAAGAAGATTAGTGAATAATTATGATAGACATGTGATATGATAGATGAGTTCTAGTGGTACTGTTGTATATTTATATATTGATTCAAACTGAACAAAAATTGGTGATTATTTATCTCAATCTTCTTTAATTAATATCTCGATTATTATCGCGAATTTATCGCAAAACGATATAGGATTTTTATGTTTACTTCAATCTGTTTTACGTTCCCACAAAAATTGCGAAGAAGAGTTTGGGACACTCTGTATATTGTAAATAAATTATAACAATTTCCACAATTTTTCCAAACTTATAATTTATTACAGCATAATTATTACAAACTTGGTCTGTATTTAGTACATGGAGAATATATTGTAGTAAAAATTATATTAAAACTATATCTTTTTTTACAATATTTTTTGTAAAACTAGCCTATACTAAAATTATAGTATAAATTACTATAGAAATAATCAATTTGATGATACACTGGTATACGATATAAAAAACATTCAAATAATTATAATAATGTTGTAATAAGAGAAATCAACGTGCATAACATAACATAATATAATATTTAAAAAAAAATATATAGTTATTATTGGCCATAACTGTTTCAAGATTATAAAAATTTTGTTGTGATATTTTTACTATAATACAATTTTTTTCCATGTACAAAAAAATTGGTGAATGGACGCGCACTAAAATGTAAACTTAATTAATAAATTAATTAAAAAATATAAAATATAAAATTAAAAATTAAAATCTTAAGTAAGTTTGTATACACTGTATGCATATAATACTGACAATTAAATAAAGAGTTAAACGTCTTTCTTGTTGAATATCCAAGCTAAATCATAAAATAATTCGTCATAATATCATCGGGCTTTTCTGTCTATCTTCAACGTGTTCTACTATTCTTTCAACGTGTTCTATTTCAAAAATAATTAAAAGTTACAAAAGATTTTAAATTTCAAGAAATAGAAATAATGATAACAAGAAAATCTAGGAGTCGAAATGACTTTATTTTCTTCTTTCTTGGGTTTTTAGTGTTAAATTAAATATTAAATAATTCACACACATTACACGCAATATATACACACGTGTTATTTAAATAATTTTAAGTAACAAAAAATTCTATTTATTTAGGAAACTTTTTTTATAAATTATACTTATAAAAATAATTTTAGTTATTATTTAAAAGGCCATTATTTCAAAAGGTTACACTTACTATATACTCAAATACAAAATAAAGCATATCAACAAAAATAGCATATATTTATATAAGATTTATATGTAGGAAAAATACAAAAAGAATAATATGATCGTATTAATGACGATCGTCTCTACATTATCGATATTTTTCGAATTTGGCATTTACTTCAGCAGTCTCTTAGGCTAATATTACACATGTCATATGATAAATTGTCGCATGACTGTCGGATCATTATCAGATGATTGGCTGTTGGATGGAATATTTCTAAAGTCCCTAACACTTTCTCTGAGCACTCTAGAAATCCATTGATTGCTTTATAATCAATGGATGTATCCGACTAATTTGTCGTATGACATTTATTAGCCTTAAAGGGACTAGAAGGTCAGATTGCCTAAAAATCATGCTTGTTTTTGACAATTTGTTTATGACAAACTAAATGAATATGCGAAAGCATTATTTTCACACGTATTTATACAACATGTAAATAGAAAAAAAATATAATTTTGATGAAAAAATACTCAATATAAATGTATGATACATGCAGTTGAAATATATTTCGTTTTTTTTCAATGTCGTTATTTTGCAGTATTATCTTGAATCTCGGTAGTTCAATTAAGCTGAATTTTACATAGAAAATTTCTGTAAGCTTGTCATTATTGGACAAACTACTATAATAGAAATTTAGTAAAAGTTAACAAAATCGCAAGTATCTTAACGAAATATTATTAAAATTTTCAGTTCTTTTACAGTAAAAAATTAATATTTCAAAATTAAATATTTTTACAAGTTTGTCAGTGGTTTACCTGATAATGATAAGCTTACAAAAATTTTTTACCTTTTAAATTAAGCTTAATTGACCCGCCGAGAGTCAAGATATTATTGCAAAATGACAATTTTGAGAAAAAACGAAATATATTTTAACTGCATGTACCATACATTTATATTGAGTATTTGTACACAACCTTTTTCTTTGTTCAATCGATATCTGGGGATTTTTGAGGTTGCTAATTATAAATTTGAAGTCGGTTTTTAAAAATTCAAGGTGGCGGATCCAATATGGCGGACGACAATTTTAAAACTCCCTCAATTTCCATGAAAATTGGTATCCGAGAGTTTTTGGCGTTGCTGATCACGAATTTGAAATTACTTTTTTGAAATTCAAGCTATTTACAGACTCAACTTCATTCATTTTCACGGAAAGAAATATAATTTATTCCGATTGTTGGTATTTTAGCTCGCGCTATATTGAGTTCGCCATCTTGAATTTTAAAATTTTTAAGGTTGCGTCTACAGACGCAAAATAATATAATAATATAAATAACGTCTACAGACGTTAAAAATAGAAGAAATTGATTTGATAAAATAGTAAAATAAATATTCAAAATTTTATATTAATATTATATTAATATTAATTTTATATTAATATTCTCCATCGTGAATAAATAAAATTAGCAACGTGTTATTAGCTAGAAGGAAGTTTCTTGCAAGTGTATGATATATGGTTTCAGATAATAAAAGCAATCTTTATTTATAAAATTATTGAAATCGAGCATATAGGTGGACGACATACAGTTACCTCATAATTTAAAGATCAACAACAGGATTGTAGAAATCTCTTGTAGAGATCCCCGAACTATTAACTAAGATATATATTTTATATGTAGCTTTCTTCATCCTGCGCTACTAAGTAATTGCACCCGGTTCAGAACAAGATGGCTGCATTGTTGCATTGTATGTATTTTAACACAAGACAAAATATAAGTTTAACAGGATTGCTGTAGGCATTAACCAGAGTTATAGGAATATTACTTAAAAAAAATAACGCATTACCCTTACTTTTCGAAAAAAATAACTCGTTATCGTTACTAAAAAATTAATGATATATTCGTTACTTTTTCGTTATTTTTTATAATACTAAAATGAAATATGTAATTAATTTTAAGATGAAATTATTGTTTTTAAGTTTAAATTATTATTTCTTGTGTAGCCAGTTAAAAAAAGTAAATGATCTAAAAAGAACAAACTATTTAAAACTGCAATAATTCTGACTCAAAGAATGAGCTTATTGATTCTATCTTTTTATTTTTTATCATTCTTTGCGTGAAAATGATTGTTAGTACAGAACGACATTTTGCAACTTGGCTCTTAAAAATTTCTAATAAATTTAATAATCAGTATACTTACAAGTAACACTACCCAACTGACATTCACCGATTCGAATGAAACTTAACATACTTATTAAACACCTAAAAATATTGAATACGTGTTTTTTTGTTTCTGCTAGATACGCATTTTAAGGATAGAAATCACCCCTCAATCCTTGGGCTGTAGGAACAGTTACGGCTAATTATTTCCGAAACGATACATTTTCTGAAAAATGTGTTCAGGACTAAAGTTGTAGGGTTTAAAGTGATGCACTTGATGGTGACTTTGAGTTGACCTTGAGGTCGATTTTCAAGGTCAATTGAAGATCACCTTATGTTTTTCAAAAGAAATATCTACTTTTAACCTCGAGAATCGATAGAGCGTAAAATTTTATGTTCAGAATGTGGATGGTCCGATTGATTAAAAAGGATAGAAAATCATAGAAAATAAATAAATAAATAAATAAATAAATAAATAAATAAATAAATAAATAATGATGATAATATTGATGAAGAAGTAATTTTGGGAAATGCTTGCTTAACGACAGTCGTGAAAATGACAATTGATCATATGTCCAAATGAAATCCTAATACAAAATAAAGAGTAAAAGGTGTTGCGGATAACTTCAGAGTAGCAATAAAAGTCAGAAAAAATTGAAGATATTATTTTAATATAGTATGAGTAATGTTAAACTTACAATTAGAGTGATACTTTACATTTTCTTACCTTTACTTCTGTTCTAAAGTTAACCACAAAACTTTTTTCTTCTTATTTTTTTCTGTGAATTTGCACTTAAAATTTTCTCACCACGTCAGATTTTTTAGGAAAATAACGCGACAGATCAATTTTGAAGACAGATTTAGAGTTAGCGCACGAAATCACTGATTATATACAGGATATGGCAAAAGTCCGGCAACGGCTAATTATCTCCAAATTTAATTCACCTTGAAAATCGATCTCAAAGTCAATTAAAGGTCACCATCAAGTGCATCGCTTTAAACCTTACAACTTTCGTCCTAAGCACATTTTTCAGAAAATGTATCGTTTCGGAAATAATTAGCCATAGCTGTTCCTACACCCCAGAGATTGAGGGATGATTTCTACCCTTAAAATGCGTATTTAGCAGAAACAAAAAAAAAACACGTGTTCAATATTTTTAGGTGTTTAATAAGTATGTTAAGTTTTATTCGAATCGTTGAGTGTCAGTTGAGTAGTGTTACTTGTTAGTGTAACATATATTTGTTCCATAATTTCTTAAAAAAGTGAACTATATTAAGCATGCTTATTATTAAATTTAATAAAAATTTTGGATAGCTAAATTGCAAATTCGACATTGCACTAACAATCATTTTTACATGAAGAATAAGATAAAACCACGTACTGTCTTTTAGCGAATATCCAGATATTTCTATCCAGTCAAGAATACCTAATACACGCTATTAGTGCGCGACCAATAATTATCTATTGAATAGAGATAACTAAAGTAATGCGATAACGGTTGAATTCGTTAAGCGGATAGCACATGGAAAAACGCAAGCAGAAAGCAAATTGACTAATTATAGTTACTGATTTTTGGGCTATAAGAAGAATCATCGCCTGTGATTGGTTAATTTGTTTATTGCTTATGTTTTACTGCGTAAGTTTTTTTGTGTGCCATTGCCCTTATCGTTATTATAAAAAAGTAATGACGTTACTGTTACTGTTACAAACAGAAAAAAATAACGATCGTTATCGAAAAAAAATAATGGTAACGTTAATGGTGTTACAAGTAACACGTTACTTCTCAACTCTGGCATTAACATATAGATGAAGGCTGCCTTTGTCATGTTTATACAGTCAGTCACAACAATTAATTGTTCGAAAAGTTGTAATTAAAAAATTCTGAATATGAAGCATCTAGCCCCGATCTCCCCTGCGACGTACTTATAGTTAACTTTTAAAAAATCAAGTCTTGTCATTGTGCCGAGTTAACTTAAGTTGTAAAGTTAAGAAGCTTGCTCATTATCTCGTGTAAAACTTAAAGGCACGGCGGTCAAAAAACTATTTCCGCCGCGCGAATTTAAATTTTGCACTGACTAGACTAGTAGATTGCGTCACTGTCGCATGACATCTATCGCTTGTAATCTGCTTGCAAAATAATACTTGTGCATTAAAAAGTTGAGAGTTTAAAAAATCTACATACTTTATTACATATTATACTATATTTGTACAATATTAAGGAAATCCCCTTTCTCAGTTTTATTATCCTAATTATTATTATCATAATATTCGTATTGAAAGAAATATAAGGTAAACTCAGATAAGATGGCTATACTTTTTTAAAATGCAAAAAAAAATACATTTCTTATTTCTTAATAGCGTTTGGCACATTACTTCACTGAAGCCTACAGTACATAATACCATCAGAGTTAAAAGGAAAATACTTCAGTGAAATTATTTATTGCAAAAATATCAAAACATGAACATTGGTCATTTTATCTAAATGTTTAAGACAAAATGGTCATAAGGAATAGATGATCCATATATATTTTGTGTTCAAGATTTTGTACCTATTATTTTATAAAATAATGAAAAAAACATAATTTGACATATTCATTTTAATATAGGATATTTAATACATATTATTTGTGAAAAATATAATATACATATAAAATAGAAACCTCTATTACAAAACTTAAATTTTAAATCCAATTTTTGATCAAAACATATTGCACATAAGATTTAATTACTGTAGTATTAAAAGTAATTTTTGAAATATAACGACTTTTGTTTTATAAATGTTAGAACGATAGTGGATCCAAAATCCATCTTACCCAAAATGTGAGTGAAAAACGGTTATAATTATAAACAAATAATGAAAATGAAAATAAAAATGTATGTTATATTACAATTTATATACCTACTTTATGTATCTAACGTTGATTGCAATAGCTTAATTGTAATTTATTCGACGTTACAGCAAGTTTTAGTGGATACATGAGAAATTTTAAAGGTAGTCGAAAATAAAAATAAAGTATAATATTCATAATCTTGCTATTTCGAAAAATGTACACACATACATTAAGATAAATATCGATTATCTTTGTGACTGATTACACAACGCAATGTTTCGCAATTATTAGAGAAATTACAGCCTATGGCCATCTTTCCGAGTTTACTCTAGAAGTGCATGTGATACAAGATTTGTTATATTCAATCATATGTAGGCCTAATAAAATTTCTCTAACATGTTACTTAAATGTATGATATTATTCAAATTAATACCAAAAAGTTATTTTTTCCAAGTTCAATGAAGATAGAGGGTAAAAATGTCTTTTCTTTTTTGCTATTTTTTTTCAGTTTTTGGGAAATACTATAAAGATCATTGTTCATTGTTTGTTAACAAATAAATATCTAACGAATGATTGATTATTCCACAAGTTTCCATATTATATGTACATTTATTGTTAAAGGTTTATTGTTTATTGTTAAAGGTTGTATTCTGTCAAAATATAGTTCGATTTTCTCGCTTTACTAAATTGATGAGTTCATCGTACACTAAAGTATTAGATTCTGATAAAATTAGCAAATACTCCTACGTAAAGTTGGAGTATAAGCGGGTTATCATCGAAATATTTTTTTATAAATTTTGCTACACATTTGCAAGCTCTACACATGCATCAAGCCTTGTGTAGAGGCTTTTACTATTCTTATCAGGATTTGTTATTTGTGTACGATAAATTACAATTTTATAAAACGAAAAATTTTTGAGCATTTTTAACAAGTCATTTTTGAATGAAATTTTAGTTATACGTAAATAAAAAATGTAAACAAAAAGAATAGTACGCGATGTGTGTGAAGAGTAGTTATAAGAATAGCTCAATATAATATAATATAATATAATACAATGTAAAATTATAAAATTTCAAAGTAATATATTTCAAGAACCAAATATGATCTCTATATGATTCAAAGTATAAAACTTAGGATTCTATTTTAAATATAATATATATTAAGAGTGAGCGTGATGTAATAAACAGCGCCTGATTTATTATACTAAAGATATCAGGTTCATTTCTTGACAAAATTGGAGAATTTTCATATTCGTCTCCTTTTGGGAAAGGCAACGAAAGGATATTTTTACCAAAAGAACCTTTCTATAGACATTCGAAATTCGGCGTTAAACTGTAGATTGCATATACTTGTGTATAACCAATGTACATATTATAGATATGCGAGAGAGGTCACGCTTGGAATCAAGTAATAGAACTTAGAATAACATATATTAGAATCAAAGCAATCGTGTAATCTTTTGTAAATAATTACCATAATTTTATATTTTTATAAACGTATATTTTTGTGAATAATTACTATAATTTTATCCAGATGTGTACTTTACGTATATTTTATGCGTGTATTTGGCTAAATATATAACGTAAAATGTTTAAAAAAATGACGACCTATTCGTATTATTTGTATATTTTTATGTATAAATCATGTATGTTTTTCTAATTGTAGTTTGTTTAACGATGGAGGACTCACTCGTAAAGACAGCCAGCCATTGCGGCCAAACGGTGATCTTCCTTTTGTCGAGCACTTCTGGATCCTTGGTGCAGGACATCTTCCTTCAAGATGTGCAGGATGTAAAGCACATATTACGCGTCCTGATGGAATTGGACTGACCCCGGTAGCTTCGAGATCGGTACTTTCAAGACGAGGAAGAACTGAGATGAGTGCATTTACATTCCGATAAGGATGCGACTTATTTATAGCTTCATCATGTGTCATGTGATTTGATGATTCGCGTTCAGTCGTGTATATTTCCAACGGTAGCAATCTGTAAAAAGCTTAGTCAGGGACGACTGATGTATAAATTGAAACCTGTGAGAATTCGAGGGTTCTGAGACACAATGATAAGAATCGCAAGAAATTTCGAGTCTTGGGTACACCAAATTTTAAAATTCCCATGCTTTGTAAGTTGAGAATTATTAGAACATCTAAATTTATATACGATCGGTAAGTTCAAATTGTGAGATTCTTTTTCAAGGATATAGCTCTTGAATTCTAAAAGCTCATAATTATATGTAGATATTTAAATATCGAAACTCGAAATATATAAAGTTTCCAGACTTACTAATTCTGTTGAATAATTACTAATTTTGTTCTCATTTAATTTTATCAATGAGTAATGATTACGATTATTTATATTGATGCACACGTCATTAGAAAAATTTAAATTTAATGTTTCTTTAATGTATTTCTGTTAGTTATTAGTAAACATCTTATTATTTATAATTTCTATAGTAATTTCTATAGTAGTATTAGCGGAGCGTAGCGGTATTGAATACCTTATTGTTAATCTCGCGGAAAAGGAGCGCGCAGCTATTTATGCATAAAGCCGTCCCTGCCGATGACGTGGCTTTCGGTTTTGGGAAAATACCCGGCGGCGTGCAAATATTGGTTAGAAATCGTAGTAGTGATTGACGGCGATTGCATTCTTATCGCGAAAACACGTCGTGCGCTCCTAGCTAATGAAAATACCGAAATTCCGGCGGTCTTTGCAAATTTATTGCCTCGACGCGAAAATAACCGCATGAGCGTTTCACATCTTCAGGGACATTTTCGCGCTAGATTAATGCGACATAGCTGCATCGAAATATAAATCATGTTACGTCTAGTTTAATATAAAACAGTTTGAAAAATTTTCTGACATTTATCCTTTTAGTATATATTCGACGCGCTGCATTTCAACTATAACGACGCGACATTTTGTCGCGCTTCCATCATTTTATCCCATTTTACGCCAAATTAATGCAACATGGCGACAGATTCTTCCACTCTTTTCATAATTTCCCTAAATAAATGCTGCGTAAGCGTTCGACTCATCGCGAAACTGCGGTTTTTTTCCGTAATTTTATGTCTCGTATTTCTTCTCCGTAACCGCTTGCATTCTTTCAAAAGCACCGTAACTTCTCCAAAACCTACCCCCTCGTGCGAATGCGTTCTCCGATTATTCATATCCAATCCCAGCGACAAAACAACCCTCTCTCGCGTACTCCCGTTCTCATCCCGTCGTTTCTCCTCTTCGCCCTCTCGCCGCCCCCGCCGTCCGGAAAAATCCCCAAAACAGCGCGACGCGTCCGCGAAAGCATCGGGACGTTCGTTGCGGGCGTCGCGTATTTCCGACAATGCTCGTGCACTCCCGACAGGAGCGTCTTCGAGGGTTCTCTTTTCCACAACTTGTGGATAAAGTAAATTTCATCAGTAAAGATTTCACCAATCGTCATAAATATTCCACTACGAACCTACTTTATGTAATAGCAAAAGATATTTGAGTCAAATAAGAAAAGCACAACATATAAATATTCAGTTAACATACATTGAAAATAACTAGAGGCAACTATCGTATCCTTCTAATCAGATTTCTCGGACATTTATTTTTTTATTCGTAGTGCCAGGAGACTCGTTATCTTCATGTAGGCAACAGCTAAATTCACAAATTTATTGCGACAGAGGATGCGGGTGTTATCGGGGCGCGTTCTCTCCGTAGACGAACTTGCAGGATTCATAGTCACACCCCTGACCACCGCTCGCACCCTCTCGGTTCCCATGCGGGGGTGCGCTCAGTGCGAATCGCGCAGCCGCCCGAGCACCTCGAAGAGGGTGGCCCCGCGTCGTGATCGCGTGTGGATAAAAAAAGGGAAAGAAAGAAACGGGGACGCAAGTGAGGGAGGTTTCGAAGTGTCCAGCGCCCCTACGAAGGGTAGCAATCGTGATATCTGTGTCTGCCGCGGGTTCATCAAGGGGATGACGCCGTTCTGCGTGACACCGCGTGGCCGCGCTCTCAAGATCCGCGTTTGCTGGCCCTATTATTGACTCGGGGTTGGTCCGGCCGCCATGACGAGAGGTTGTGTACGCCGCGAGATCGCCAGATGGCGCGGTGTGTGCGGTCCACCCTCCCTGGAATGCTCTCGGCGAGGATCCTGCCGACGCTGCCGACGAGCCCCACGGGCTCATCCACGACGCTGAAGGCGGTCGGCGGCGGCCAGGAGGAGCGCGCTCGACGCCGATCGCGTCGTCGTGAGAGAGTGTGAGCGCGCGGCCGTGCGCGAGCAAGGGCGCGCACGAGCGCGCGCGCGCGTACGCACGCATCGAAGTGAGAATCGCGCGTCGAAGTGGAAGCGGTGCGGAAAGTCCATTTCGAAGGGCTGCGCGTCTCCGTGGCGAAGTCCGGGGGGTCCCTACGGTGGCCCTTCGTACGGGCGCGAGCACAGTATCCTCCGGAAGTGGTTCCGTGCGAGTTCGCGACGTCGCCGGAAGTCCCATCGGGTGCTCGCCGGGCGGAAACCGAGCGGAGGCGCGAGTCGGCCCTCGGGAGTGCCGTCCACCATTTTGCTTGCGCGGAGGTTATTCCGTGTCTCTCGTAGAGGCGTCGGGACGTCCACCTGCTGGAAATCTAGACGATTTCCTCTCAGGATCATCCGCTCCTCTCCGTCCACTCTCTCCCCCTCTCGGCCTTCCTCACGTCGTGTCGTTGTCGCGAGGGAGCTTCCGGTAACCGGGTAGAGAGCGGAGTGGTGTTCGGAGACGAATCGACGCCGAGTCGTGACGCCGATGCACGGTGGGATCAGCTGGCAGCATCAGCGAGCATCTCGTTCGCGCTCATCAAACGTCCGGAGTCGCAGGACGTTCCGGGACGTCGCGCGACGTCCCGACGCTGCTGAAGCCATTTTTACGCGCTGCATGCCGGGAGGAGCGGCGCTCCCGCTGGAAACTGGGTTACCGCGTCGCTTCCGCTCGAATTCCTCCTCCGCTCGCCGCCCGCGGGCTCGTGGGTCGTCGTGGACGGCGAGACTGAGAAACGTGTCTCCGCTTCGGCCGTGAAAAATTCCCACACTCGGTCGTAATCGTAATCGCGTAAATAACATTAAGTGAAGGAAATTCAGAGTGGAGAGTCAAGAGCTCGCACCTCGACGGAGAGGAGAAGTTGTGCTCGGTTGCGATTCACCGCTCGACTCGAGCAGCAGAGAGGCGTGCGATTATTTTGTACGTTAAAACAGTGGAAATTGTGATGGCTTCAGGTGGGCCGTGACGATATCGCGCGGGCTGGCGTAAAGGCAAAAGATATGAGTCTATGCGCGGAAACAGGACAGACGTGTTCAGGGTAGAAGAGTGTTGATCGCGAGTTGATCCAGCTGCATCTGGCGGACTTGTCGACGAGAGTCGTGCAAGCGGAAGAGAGGCGCAGATCTACGCTTGGCTCTGAATGTTGCGAGGTGAAAGAACAGCATGCGGGTGGTCTTATCAGGGAAATTCGCGCAGATGCCACTGGTCGGATTGGTTGGAGTACGCCTGGACAGGCAGAACGTGGTGGCACTTGTCGTCGAAGGGTGGAAACGCGTATATAGAGAAGACTGGGCCGGTGCACTCGAGGAGGGCGAGCGTGATCCGTGCGTTTGAGAGTGTGCGGGAGTGAGTGAGTGAGGATCGCAGATGGACTTGTTGAACGATAGCAGGTTGGTTGGAAAAGGCTGAAATAGCGGTTCGAGGGAGATGAAACGTGGAGTGACTGTCGTGACATCGCGGGCGTGAAAATTATGTGCGAAGTGCTCGATGATCACGCGTGGTCCTTCATTGAGAAACATCTCGTGCGAGTTGGAGAGGTTGCGTGGATTTCTACATTGAGAGACATTTTGTGTAGCGTTGGTGTTTCGCCGCGACATGTCGCGAGAGGAAACGCGTCGTGCTGACCACGTTCAATGAGGGAACATTCTCCGCGGCGTGATTGGTCCTCGCCGAAGAGCGCTCCGAGGGCTCGTGGTAACGTGAGTCTGTGTTCAGTGTCGGATGATTAATCGCCGAAGAAGATGAGATGTGGACTCGTGTGTTGAAGGAAGATAAAGACGGACACACTCGGTAGGGTCGGAATTAGTGAGTTGATACGCGATGTCGAGAAGGATACTTCGCTGCGAGAAAAAGTGTCCATTCACACTCCATTGAGAAGTATCGCGAGTTTATTTTCTCCTTGAGGAAAGCAACGTCTCGCCGGAAGAGATCACGAATCCCTTCCAGATGGTCGGGCATCCTCCCCGACCGAGTTGAGGAAGAGCGCTCGCACGCGCCCTTCGGAATATTGAGGATTCCTCGAGATCGTCGTCTGCGTTATATTTCCTTCACGCCCAAGGAAAATCCTATCGACACTAAGGCTAATCGTGGATCTCGCCCGTTCGGGCAAAATTTGTTCTCTTCCCTCCGAGAAAAAGTGCAAGAATCCTGCGTGCCGAGGAAAGTGGCGAGTTTCTCGCGCCTGGAGAAGCTGGGATTCGGGAAGAATACTCTTTGCATGCCAAAGCAAACCGTTAGTTCACCTGCCTCCAGAAGGCTGCCTTGTCCTTCGAGGATAACCGTGAATCATCCTCCTCTAAGAAACCATCTCGTTATCGAGAAGAATTGTGGCTCGTGCTCGTTTGAAAAGAACACACTCCGCGATTTAGTCAGCAACGAGAATCATCCGGGAAAAGTTCTCTCTCGGCGGAAGGATGTAGCAGAAAGGTCGGCGGATTCGTACGAGTTGGGATGACCGCAGGGGACCTACGGGATTCGTGGGATGGCGATCAGTAGATCTCCGCGGCAGAAGGATGGACCTGACAAATCCCGCTCGAAAGAGTCACCGTATGTGATATTCTTTCAAGGACATGGCGCCGGAGCCACGTAGGCTGCGAACGATGGAGATCAAGTGATTTCAGCGGAGGTTCAACGAGTAGTTTATAGATGTTTCGTGCGAGTCAGTGGGAATCGATTGGTGCGTCGATTGTCAGTGCTTCGGAGAAAGAGAAAGAAAGAAAGGGAGAGAAAGAGAAGTGCTGTTTTCCGAGTTACCTTCGTCGAAGGATTACGCGTGGCGGTCGGTCTCTTCCGTATCGCGAGACGTGAGTATCTCACCACGCCATTTTGTCTCGACGAAATAAGTGCGGGGATTAATTGTATGGGTCGTTTTGCGGAAACAACGTTGTGAGAGTGATGCGATACTTGTTTCAAGGGGCTTTCATTCGGAGATTGTCAACGAGGCTTTCCGCTTCCCACATGTTTTTTTATCCTTTCTCTCTCTTTTTTTATTATTTGGAAATGCCGTTGTGTACAGTGAAAACTGTATTCTACTCAGTAATGGAATGCATAAAGAATAAGTAATATAACGAGATAGTTACGAAATATCTTTGGTAATTGTGTGTTAATGTTACCGGACGTTTTCTCGCGCTTCCTGAAAAATAAGGATTTCGGAGCAACGTGTTTTCTTTGATTTAATTTTGTTTTATTAATCAAGAAACTAATCATTTTTTTCTACAACTCTTTACCGTTGTTTCCAATAGACAAATTTTGTTGTCAGAAGTCGCACTTTATTTCTTAAAATCGATATTTGACGGAAAAAATGTGTTTAGTAGCTGATAATTATAAACATGTTAATTTTACTTTTTTGCGGAGCACAGATAGATTTTTTTAATAGCGCATATTTTTATACTGTACTAACGAATTTAGTTAATTGTTAGTTCAAAACGTGAGTAATACGCATTTTGGTATAATTATGTTTCAAATTATATTTCAAAATTATACTCCAAAAGGTTAATTTGCTTAATTTGCTATATAAAAATAATTTGTTCAGTTCACGTATTTACTGTTGAACGTCCAGTCTTCCTGCACGCTGAATTACTCCATACAAAATTAACATATAGAAAGTATAAAATGCGATGGTATTATCTAAGCGAGACCACCAATTAAATTAATACGAAACTTTTAATTCTTCCGCTTTACCCAATCTCTGCGTTCAGTTGCTAATAACAATATGATATAACGATACTGGTAATAACGAGTGGTAATATTATAACAGGAACAATATTCCTTAATTAAGGCGAAAGCAAAATCCAGTACGAGTAAAATAATAAATTAATAACTATAAAGAGAATTCTTCAACCGCGTCACATCATTTTAGAAATAGCATTCGTTCGCAGTATCGCGCAACAGGGAGAAATTGTGTTCGCACGGAAAGAAATTACTGACCGTAAAGCGTACACAAACCTAACTTTGATACTAAATTTATATGATCCTTTATATGCGCCCTATCACATTTGGTTTTGCGAGAATCTAAAGTTCAAGGAATAATTAAAGTAGTAACGAACTTTATTCACCTAAAACAACGTTGAAAAAGCAGAACTGGCGGATAATAAACAACAATCTAAGTTTCGGCATTTCCCTCCGGGACGACTATGGAGAGGGGAAGAGGTTGAAAGAGCATGGCCGAAAGAGGGTCAGAAACCGGTGCGGCGGTAACCTGCAGCCCCCATCTCACTCCCATGCACTGGCATATAAAGCTTCAGGAAAGCGCTAACCTACATGCTCATTCGTACGGCAAATCATATTCAGTTCGCAAAATGAAAACCACCCGCGATGCCACACGCCATCGCATCCGTTTCCATCTCCTTCTTTGCCTCCTTCGCTCTTCAGCGGTGGCACACGACGGAGAGAATCGTCTTTCAGAGGAAATCCGCGAAGACTCTATCCTGAGAGTAAGTTCTCTTTCTTTTTCTCCCTTCTCATTCTCCCTCTCTCTCTTCCTCTCCCTCTTCTCTCCACTCTATCTCATCACTCAAAAATTTCCCTACATATTTAACATTTTGGAATTATTCAAATATCTCTTAATTTTTGAGAATTACATGAATTACATGAAGAGAATTTTATAATTTTATATATTACTACAGAACTTTGTAACCGTGAAATAATTCGACATTCTGCAATAACTTATTATACTTTCATCTCATGTATGTTATATTTTAGGAATTAAAGTACGTTATTAAAAAAACTTGTTTTTTTGTATTTTTTGCGAAATTTACTATGCTTTGTAGCAAGATAAACTTTACTGACACTTTATTTCTGTACTAGAAACGCAATAAAATTGAACATTTATAAAGAAGAACTATAATATTCTCTCCATATAAAACTTTTATTTATGTAATTAATCAACGGACTGGTCGTTAATATAACACAGCGCACACGAGGGCTGTATAAATTTGTTATTAAAATCAGATTTGTATTTTATGTGAAATTTCGCGCAATGGTACCGTTAATTGTTGCTATTCGGGGAGAAACGTCGATGGCGAGGAGATCAAACAAATAGTTGTAAGTATTTCGCAAGTTTCTCATTGGAATTTCCCTTCCCTCCCTTCAAATCCTATTTATATTATTTTTATTTTCTGGACTTATTATATTCCCTTTCACCGCTATTATTATTGTTTCTTCGCATATCGATAAGAAACTATTGATTTCGTCTGGTCTATGGAAGACACTTAATTAGATGGAAAGAAGGCAAGTTAATTCACACAAAAGCAAAACTCTAATTAAATAGTGCGGAATACTCTAAAGAGTCTGCAACAAGGGCCCCGCAAATAATACTTGCCCCGAAATAGCGAGCTCATCGCGAAATTAATTACCGCGTAATCCCCCTTGGTCTCATTAATATTCGTTTACCTCTCGATATTTATTTTATTAATTGTAATTAATCAACGGACTGGTCGTTAACATAACATGGCGCACACGGGGGTCGTATAAATTTGTTATTAAAATCAGATTTGTACTTTATGTGAAATTGCGCGCAACGGTACCATTAATTGTTGTTATTCTGGGGGAGGAGATCAAATATAGGTCGATAGAATGGAGATAAATTGTGACTACAGGACGAATTTAAGATCATTCATAATATAGACATAACTAAAGCAGCGGCCAATAACAGCCAAACTCATAGTAGAATTGGTTGGGGCGATACTGAGTGGCAATTAAAATTGGATCAATCTTTCCGCATCACTCGTTATGAATGAATTGTTTGATTTGCAAATGCAATAATTGCAGTGCGAAGTGAACACGATCTTTCCATGCGACAAATAACAAGCTAATAAAATCGATTCTGGAAACACTAACGACCCGTGTCAGGTGTGTGCCGTGACTCTTTTAGAATCACGACAATTACAAATTACTCTATTGCGAAATATCGTGATGTCACGTTCACTCTGATATTCATGATGATAATCGAGGCTGCTTGTATCGATCAAACACATTTGCAGCGGTTGATGCATCGAATGGTCATTTTCCCTGGGATTTTTCCCAAATAAAAATCAACGCTGAATGGTCTAAGAAATCAATCGTTACTATATTGGAGTCGTTTCGCGCGGGATACTCTGTATAGATGATATCTAAGTTGGAAATCAATAATCGATGGGACGATTCGTCTTCGGCGGCCGTGTCTAACCCAAAACGATGAGGGGTGGGTGGTAAACGGGTGCAAGCGAGGGTAAGGGGAGGAGGACGCGAGTGGCGATGATCGCAGTTCTTCCAGCTTCGAGATCATTACGGGTGTGATTTGTGGCGCCATTAGAGAGGCGCAGCCGAAATGCGTTTCTGAAAAGCGTTGGGGGCGAGAGGGGGAGGGGTCCGAAATTAATCGCCGGCGCCCGGCGCGAGGGGGGCATAAATTCCGGCCGTCCCTCTTTCCCTTCATTCCGTACTCGCATGCGAATTTCCGCACTGGAGAAAATTTTTCGCCGCCAGGCCGAAACGGCCGAAGTCCGCGTGCCGAAAAGTTTCGCGACAGCCTCGACAAACAGCGCGTCGGCGTTTATTGCGGCTGATTTATCGGCGGATTTACGTCGCACGGCTTTATGAGAGAGCACCTTTTGCAAACCACCGTATGTGACGGTAGCCGCGAGCTAGAAATCGTCGGAGTTCTTTATGTCGATAAAGGCGTCGTTGTCAAAGCGACGATATTAAAATTATACGTATGATATCCTACTGTAGTTAAAAAACGTTCGATGTGCAAAAATATTATTTCCTTAGTAGAATCTCTTAAGGGGACTAGAGGGTCAGATTGCCTAAAAATCGTGCTTGTTTTTTTTGACAATTTTTTATGACAAACTGAATGAAATATGTGAAAGTGTTATTTTGACGTGTATTTATACAACATATAAAGAGAGGAAAAATATAATTTTGATGATTAAATACTCAATATAAGTGTATGGTACATGCAGTTAAAATATATTTTGTTTTTCTTCCCAAGGTCGCAATTTTGCAGTAATATCTTGACTCTAGATGGTTTAATTAAGCTGAATTTTAGGTAGAAAATTTCCGTAAGCCTGTCGTTATCGGATGAACCACTGACAAACTCTACAAAATATTTAATTTTGAAATATTAATTTTTTTTCTATAAAAGGACTGAAAGTTTTAATAATATTTCATTAAGATATTTGCAGTTTTGTTAACTTTTACTCAATTTCTATTGGTATAGTGGTTTACCTGATAATGATAAGCTCACGGAAATTTTCTACCTAAAATTCAGTTTAATTGAACCACTGAGAGTCAAGATATTTCTGCAAAATGACCTTAAAAAGAAAAACGAAATATATTTTAACTGCATATACCATACACTTATATTAAATATTTGATGATCAAAATTATATTTTTCTTCTCTTTATATATTAAATACATATAATAAATAAATCTTCTCTTTATTTATATAAATACACGTCAAAATAACACTTTCACATATTCATTCAGTTTGTCATAAAAAATTGTGAAAAAATAAGCATGATTTTAAGGCAATCTAACCCTCTGACCCTTTAAATTTTAAAAGATTTTACTAATATAGAGTAAAGGCACCAAAAGCGACTTTGTTTTTGAATATTATGTCTTAGGTAAAGATCAAAATATAAATGTAAATATATATATATACATATAGTTGGAAGTACCCCTTATCAGATAATACCATATTTTTACTGAAATTGTTTCTAGATTTAAAACAAAAATTGTATTTGTAAAACGCACGAAAATGGAGCTCAATGAAAATGAGTGTCAAAAACAACATACCTATTGGAAGTTATATAACATGTTGCATATAATAATATTTGATAATGAATAATTTGAAAGTTCATTAATTCGTTTAATGGTTGAATAATATTCATTTATTTAAAATATAATGTTACAAAAGGGAAATATAATTAAATAAAAATATATCTTTGGTATTTCCATCCTTTTCATTTCTCACATATTTTACATTTGTTATATTTTTAAACAAAATTAAACTTTAAAATAAACAAATTTTACGTCACAATAAGAAGTTAGAATTAGGTTATGTTAGTCACAAAGTATCGCACCTATTGCATACTGTAGGTATGTCATTTTAAGAAACATTCTCATAAAATTTTTCAAGTTATACAGTAAAAAAATGATGAAAATAAAAACATTCAAAAAATATTTTTACAAAAGCTAAATGCATGTAGAAAAACTTAATATTGAATAAAAAGATCACTGTTTAGTGTACGTAATTCGTCAATGAAAATCATAGAAATAAAACATGCGAATTCCTAAAACTCGATATTTGCTAATTTAACATATACAAGAACAAGAAATATACCAAGTATGAATTTTTTATGACTTAACTGATAAAACAAATTACGTTTATATTAGTTTCGATAAAATACAACATTTAATATATGAAATATAGAGGTATGTCGCTTTGGCTACTTTTCTCTATGGATTCAAAAAGATTCTTCTAAGACCAAAAGTAAATATTTTAATCGTAATATTCTTAAGGTCAGAGCAATTTCATTTTTTATTTACAGTATAAGTCTTGCTTGTCGCGTCTTGTATCGTGCGTAAAAAGAGCATTCTGGTACAAGCAAACATAGGGTAAACTCTGATAAGATGACCATATTTTTTAAAATGCAAAAAAAATACATTTCTTATTGTAATTTCTTAATAGCGTTTGGTATATTACTTCACTGAAGCCTACAGTACATAATACTATCAAAGTTGAAGAGAAAATACTTTACTAAAATTATTTATTACAAAAATATTAAAACATGAGCATGATCTTATCTGAATTTTCCTGAGTTTTTCTTGAATTTTTTTTATAAGATGGTCATAAAATTAAGAAATAAATGGCTCATACATATTTTATGTTCAAGATGTACCTATTATTTTATAAAATAATGAAAACAACATAATTTGACATGTTTATTTTAAGATATTTAATACATATTATTTGTAAAAAATATAATAAACATATAAAATAGAAACTTCTATTACAAAACTTAAGTTCCAAATGCAATCTTTTGATCAAAACATATTGCACATAAGATTTAATTACTGTAATATTGAAAGTAATTTTTGAAATATAACGACTTTTGTTTTATAAATGTTCATGAATAATAGTGGGCTATCTTAAATGTGAGTGAAAGACGGCTGTAGTATTTATATAAATAGTGAAAACAAAAATAAAAATTGCATGTTATATTACAATTTAGATACTTTCTTTATGTATCTAGTGCTCTTTGTGATAGCTTAACTGTAAATTATTTGATATTACAGCAAGTTTTAGTAAACACTTGAAAATTTTTCTAGTCGAAAATAAACATGTAGTATGATATTCCTAATCTTCCCTAATAACTACTAATGCAATTCGGAAAAAATTTACCATTCGAGAGATAAGATATTTGAAATTAAATTTTACATTTTTTATACGTATTTCTTGGGATTGGCATGCTATTCGTTTTTTTTGTATTTTGAATTTGTATTTTGAATTTTTTGTATATTTAAATTAAAGTTTAATAAGATGACTAGATTTTCCAAGTCCCCCTCCCTTTCAAGTCTGAGATTTTACATAAATGTATGGAGTAAAGGGAGATCACTGAAAATTATATATATGAGAAAAAATAATTTATTTATAGATATATAGAAAATAATTTAACAATAATAAAGATCTACTATATACGGTAAAAATAGAAACTACTGCTAGAAGTAAAACTGTTGTTATTCTTAAAATTAAGAAAAAGAAGAAGTAAAGCTGTTACATTTACTTGAGCTATAAATTCGTTTAATACGGTTTTTCTTTATTAAAACCATTTAAAAATCTTCTGTATTGAGAAAAATGGGATAGTTTGACTAAATCTGGAATAAAATGACTTTTCGGATAGCATTCGGAAAAATTTAAGATAAAGGAAAAATAGGATATTTAGTTTTCTTAGTTTTAATGAAAAACTAATATATGATATTAAAAATTAATATACCAATATTATATAGAAATTTCAGAATAATTTACTTTCTTTGAAAAACGGTGAAAAAAGTTCATAATTTATAGTAATACTTGAAAAATGCATGTAGAGTGTCTGACAATTAATGATAACACCTATTGTGTATAATAAAACTTATCAAACTAAACACAAAATTTCTCTACCGTTTCGCAAATAACCACGTAAAAATTTGAGTTATTAATTAAAGAAGATTGATGAGTGATCACGCGTAATATTTTGAAGTTGTGGTGTTTGTTATCATGTGCTTATATACTAAACTGAAAAAAATCCTTTGTCATTTTGCAAATGACTATTTAGATCTCTAGTTATTAATTAAAGAAAATTGGTGCATCATAGCGCAAAGCTATGCACTAATCTTCTTTAATTAATAACTGAAAATCTACGTGGTTATTTGCAAAATGGTAAAGGGTTTTTTTTCAGTTTGATCTAATTTTCAAGTATATACATATACTTGAATCAGAAAATACAAGAATGTACAATCGTGGATAGAAAGGTTGTCTATTGTGACGGAAATTATAAACCTCAATGTCGTATTTTCAATGGCGCATCAAGAGGATCACTCATAAACTTACTATTTATCAGAGAGAAACACAAAATTGTTTCTATACATTTTTTCATTATCTAAGTAATAAATATTAATTTGAGGCAAAGTTGAGATGGATATATACAATATTATAAATATTATGTTATTATAATATTAATTAATGTAGTTTTCATATTAACACTTGTTATACATATTTAAAGACTTATATACTTACTTTTATTATCTATGCATATATGTTAAATCAACCGAAACAAGTGTTAATATGAAAACTACATTAATTAATATTATAATAACATAATATTTATAATATTGTATATATCCATCTCAACTTTGCCTCAAATTAATATTTATTACTTAGATAATGAAAAAATGTATAGAAACAATTTTGTGTTTCTCTCTGATAAATAGTAAGTTTATGAGTGATCCTCTTGATGCGCCATTGAAAATACGACATTGAGGTTTATAATTTCCGTCACAATAGACAACCTTTCTATCCACGATTGTACATTCTTGTATTTTCTGATATTTTTGATATTTTCATATAAATGCGCATGCGCGAAAAGAGGACTCATTTAAAACACTGAACGGAAGCAGTTTCTATGTAACAACGTTACTGTGTGTTACTATGTGTAGAACGTATTGTAATCTAGGACAAATCTGGGATAAATGCGGTTTAAGCCAGACACAGGACGCGACATTAGGATTTGAGGTAATCCCGGAAAATCCAGGACGTCTGGCAGACTTGTAATCAGTAGGCCAGTATGTAATCAAAATGGGACGGAAGCACAGAAGTTTTTGACCGAATTTACGTTTGAATGAAAGCGAACAAAACATGTCTTTTATGTAACATTTTATTTCACAAAATAATTATGTAAAATAATTTTCTTTTATAAAGCTAAAAGTACTATTACTGATAAGATTATTTAATGCACAAAAGATCAACGATAATTTAAGTAACTAAATGGGATAGATACTTGATTTTTATTATTTCATGGTTATTTTTTGGCTTTTGGAAAAATATTTTAACAAAATACTTTACAAAGGTAAAACAATACACTAAATACATAAAAACCTCCAAATACATAACAGTATGATATGCGTAATAATTCGATAAAGCTAACAGCTTAAAAAACTGTTTTTGAATTTAGGCCACCTACTAGAGAAAAGTAAATAGTAAGAAAAGTATAATTATTTTTTAGAGATAGTTAAAAGTTTGCAACATATATCTAATTACAAACTATATAAACAGTTTCTTAAAGTATACAACAGTTTCTAAAGTATACAACACTAATCTAAATGGCCAATAAGAGCCGAATACAGATGTTAGCGCATATAATTTAAACTATGGGAGGATAATGTTTGATAGTATCAACGCATGCACCGAATATTTTCCTGGATTTGTAATGTACGCAATGAATCACGTCAAATCGACACTGTATCCTAATTATAACAATCCATCTAAATAACTCTTACAGTTTAAGCGGTTTTTGGGCGACTTTTTAGTCTTTGAGTTAAATTTTTTTTGTATATATTAAGCGGTATATAGATTGGTAAAAAAATATGATATCCTCACCGCGTCACTAGTGATTGTCCGAATCGTACAACTTTTCTTTTCTTCCAAATCGATTTTTTTCTTATTCAATCATATAGAAACTTTTTTTTTATGTTAAAAAACATAAAAAACATGAATTTATTTTTGATAAAATTATATAACAATATTCAATATGATAAAAAAAAATGAAAATATGAAACAAAATATTCATTATTATTTTCATAAATATCAAGATGTTATTTTTTTATCTATTTTGTTTTTTACATAAAATTTTCTTTTTAAGTTTTTTTTTTACTAATTTGTGTGGAAAAGATGGATAATTATATATAATTATAATGATAACTATAGTAATAATAATTGCAGTTATATTTTACAAAATTGTGTGCTACTATAGTGCGACTATAGTGGTTTCCCGTATCGTAAGGTTTAATGATACATTCTTTTTATTTTATGTCTACGTAAGAGTCTTGGAAAGAAAGGAAATATAGTCTGAAAAAAGCTTGATTCTAAACGGTTCATACTTTAATTCTCGAACAAAATTTTCGTACGTAAAATAGATAAGATATATATTTTTATGTCTGATATATATTTTTATAATCTTATCTGAATGTATATTTTTACCATCGACTTGGTTTATGTCTCACATCGATTCTCGTCTCGGGAGAGGACGGCGACGCGAAATGATATGACGGCGAGCGCCGTCGAAGAAACGCGGAGACGTTTCAAAGAATTTGCACGCGCGAATTGACATACGAGGTAGACGAAATTTCGGCCACATCCGGCCGCGCTTTTCCGCGACATCGTGCATCGCGCTCATAACTTTAAGAAAGTATAGCAACGGCCGACGGAAGAATTGATTTAGTATTGTGTGCCGTAAAGTACCGGCGGTGACCTCTTTTCGCGAAATCGATATACACACTTCGATACACACGCACGCGTTACCTAAGTCACGTGCACCCACATACATACACCGTCGCAGGTTCACGCACACATGCCCACACACATACACATACACCCACACCTACTCATATACAGATACACACACATACACAGATGTATGACCGCATATGCCTCTCGAGTGCCCGATCCATTTCGCTCCCCTTCTCGTCGCTCCTCCTTTTCTCCCTTGAATTAAAATGTCGACTGAAAGGGTTCTTCAACCCCGTATAGCAATCTATTGCACTTCACCGTTTTGCGCGTAGAAGAATAAAATCAAGTTTTCACGCGGCTACGCTCGGCAGGATAAGAGACGCGTGACGAGTTTACTTAAACATCTAAAAATGCAAGATTAAGGGGACATCAAAAGGAGTAATAAACTCCAAAAATGTCTATAACGAGGTCACCGTCAAAACATCACGTCAAATAAGAACTAACATGATCATGCTACCCTTTTCATATTTGTACAACATATAGATTTTATATAAATGTGTACTGTTCTGTTTTAAAATACTAGCATAAATTATTGTATTATCTGATAAATTTGACTATTTACACAACAGACTTCGGATAATACGATTGTTAATGTACGACTCTGGGTGATTCTTTCTATTCACCCTTTAATTCATTTGACGCTGGTCTGAGACTTTTCAGACAAATTCTATTGAAAACTCGATTGTATACTGCAATTGTACAGCGTTTCCTTATTTTACCCTTTATTCACTCTAAATTTCTCGTTTCTTAGGAATCTTGTTATTGTTGATTGGTCCAGCTGTTATTTCGCGTGTAGAAAACTTTTTTTTTAGATAAAGTAACAATAACACTCTTCGTTTTCGGGCTTAATTCAATATTTTTGCTCATTTTAGAACGTATATAAAACAAAAGAATTCGTCGCGAAAAATAACACTCACGTAATGTAAAAACAGATATATGACAATCACCAACTTTTCCCGCATTTCTGTATGAATACTAATTTAATTCTTTGAGCAATAGTAGGAGAGAGATGCTAGCGTCGTATTTATCTTTTTTTTATTTTTAGTGATTTTAACTAACTTATTGGTAGACATTTTGTTTTTAATTATGTCATTACTATACACTCTTACGAGAAACTAGAAATAAATAAAAAATAATTTAAATATTTTATTGTTAAATTATTATAAGCAAATTAAAGTAAAAACATATATGTTTCTCATACAAAAATAATTTTAAGGTTATTAGGAATCGATACATCAAAAACATTAACAAATTATTAAGAATAATTAACAGCGTTTTACATATTTTTTCTTAAATTTCCTGTAAGTTCTAATTTTACAATAAATTATTGAAATATTGATAATACGTTTGTTGCAAGTTTCTTATAAAAAACGCAAATCTCTTTTTTTATATAAAGGAAATGCGTTATTTCTGCATAATGCTAAAAGTGAAATTTCTCATTTTCAAAGCTCATTAGAGCCACCATTTCGAATTTTAACTGTTGACCTCAAATTTGTAATCACCCCGATGTTTCCTATATGCCCTCCCAAATTTGAAAAAATTCCACCAAGAAATAAAATGTATGGTTTAAAGGAATAAAATAATACAGATGCTATAACAAAAATATTTCGCTTACATTAAGTACTTAAAGAGTATTTCTACGAATAAATAAGTTTCAAGGTGATGCAATAATTAATGCTAGTATGCCACAGTTAGCGGGATAATATATAGAACGCATATATAGAAATCTTTCTGCAAACTCTTTTCGAATACTTTTAAGTTTTTATATTCAGTTGTACGGTAATGTTTTCTGAAATGTTCTTAAGTGGACACACATATGTTCGAAATACCAACAATACTTTTGTTTCAAACAAATATCTATACTAATAGCATGACGTGTTAATTTTGAAATTTTTTATCATTTACATCATATATTGAGCAATGCTTTAATTCATTTTTGCCCGTACTTACATTGGATAAAAATATTTGTAATTCTGTGCAACCAATACGACGTAAACTTTGCAGAAAAAGTTTGTATTTTATGATAAAATTTTTAAGTTAGGATTTCCCTCCTAATATTGACTTTGAGAGAGATAAACAATAAAAAAGATATAATATTAAAATTTTGTAAGAGCACGTAAGATAAAAATCAATACGCCTGTTTTATTTGTAATAATAATTTCATACACTACAATACTCGCAAAATTCGCAAACTTTTCCTCGCTTTGGACTCTTCTTAATGCTAAATATAAACACTAGACATTAGGAATATTTGGTGACACAGTTAATGAGAGAAATGTGTAAAATGGCTATGTCTAGTCGAATGTTCATATCTAGCATTACAAAGTGTCCAAAGCAAGTGTCCAAAGCAAGAAAGCGTTTGCGAATTTTGCGTATATTGTAATGTAACATCTATATCAATTTATCATTATAAAGTAAATATACACACTGACTTCCAGTAACTCTTTAAGGATTTTGATGTCATATTTTTTATTTGAGTAATATAAGGTAAATTTGGGTATAATGGCCATACGGAAAAGATGATTATAAATAGTAATTGATCCAACAATTACTAAAATAGTATATTATAACTATAGTATAGTATAGAATTGTATAATATAGTTATAGTATAGTACAGATATAGTATAGTATAACTTTTGTATAGTATAATTATAGTATAGTATAGCTTTTGTTGTTATTCTCAAAGATAACCAATATTTATAGTAGTTTATGTACGTACACTTAGATGTTAAAACTATTTAACAATTATTAGAGGTAACATTAAATTACAGCCTATAACCATCTTTTCTGTATAACTATCATATCCGAGTTTACTTTAATACGAAAGTTTGCGCGCTGTTTGTATACAATTATCTGCGACTTTGAAAAGCGGTGGAGGTGGCGTAAAAATTTGATATGGTGTACTGATCATTAGTTACATTCGTTTGACATCTGTCATCGCTATTTTATTATATGTTGACCATTATATATTATATCTATTATATAGGATGTCCCAAGTCATCATTCTTAAACTTCACGAGAACGTAGAACGGATTGAAGTGAGTATAAAAATCTCATATCGTTTTGTGATATTCGTAATAAGTCTCGAAATATTAATTAAGTTACGAATTTTTTTGAACAACCTTTTCCTTTGTTCAATCTATATCTGAGGGGTTTTGGCGTCGCTGATTACGAATTCGAAATCACTTTTTTGAAATTGAAGCTATTCACGGACTCAACTTCACTTATTTACAGAAAAAAAATATAATATATTCCGATTGTTGGTATTTTAGCTTTTATTTTTCGCCATATTGAGTTCGCTATCTTGAATTTTAAAATTTTTGAGGTGATGTCATCATCTACAACTCAAAAAGCATCAACCAAGCTATTTTTTCCATAGGCTTACTTTGCAATATTTTTGAATGAAATGAATTAAAAAAACTATTTCTTTACATTAATTTGTTTATGAATAATTAAATTTGCAAAATTTAATGTTCTATGCAGATGATTTTGTTAGAAGAACCTCTAAACTTTACAATGAATCTACAGTTACTGCCTCAAAGTCTCTACAAATTAGTTTAAATTTGTAAACACTGCTCTGAAAAAGGTGTATCATATATGATACATTATGATTTAAAGAGTTAAAGAAGATTGGTTAATGTGATTACGCGCGATATGGTAGATGAACTGTAATGGCGATGTGTGCTGTTGTGTGCTTGTACATTAGATGAAATTAGACAAAATAGTCTTTTATCATTTTGCAAATAATCACGTAGATTTTTAATTATTCATGAAAGAAAATTGTTACATGATTGTGTGTACGATAATGCACAAATTTTTTAAAAATTAGTATTTAAAAATCTATTTGGTCATTTGCAAAATGGTAGAGAACTTTTTGGTACAGATTGGCCAAATGTATAAGTATATAATAATAGACGGCGCCACTAGTAGCTCACCTACCGCGTGATTATTTATTAATTTTCTTTAATTAATATCTTAAAATTTATTGCGAATATTGCAAAACGGTATAGGACTTTTATGTTTACCTTAATTTTATACTCTCGCGAAGTTTGAAAATGGTGATCTAGGATATCCTGTATATTAGGAATTGTACATGTTTAATGATTTTTTATTTCAAAATAGCACATTCAACGAACGGTTAATATTTTTTTTTTCATATCTACAAGCAACGCTTTTATAACAATTTGTTGATTTAATAATAGATAATAATTGATCTCTACACAATTAATTGAGAAATTAGAATAATAATTTAATTATATGTTAATATGCAATTAGATATATAGAAATTTAGCACGTGAGTCGAAATTTACTGTAAAGGAAAACTTAGTTTAATGATAATAATGTAATATTCATGGAGGAAAATTTCGAGAGAGCATTCGATTGTCGAGCGATTAAATGGAAAGCCGCTTCCTGCCTGCACTCGAACTCAGTTAATGGCGTGACCACGGAAAAGAGGAGCGCATTTCCAAAAACGTTCTAGCTCTTCTCTCGTCGCACACCTGAATTTTCCCGAATTCCCCGCCACTAATGGCATTGAAGCTGGAGTCCCCGAGCTGTCTGAAGATATTTCACGGTGATTCACGGGCGCATCCTGCAGGACCGGTAATATCCCCGGTGCCGGCAGGGAAGGATGCGACAGCCACCTACCTCGATGTAAATCACCGCCAGCCCTCTTCCCTTCGTTCCCGTCGGACGAAGGGCGAGCAAAGTGGATGGGAAAGCTTGGGACGTCTCTCTTCCCGAAAAATAATTCCGGCGAGCCGGCTTTTCCATTAAAAAGTTTGATTCCCGGATTCGTAGTCGGCATACCTAGCCTCACCGGAAGGGGACTTCGTCGTTCTTTTCGATGGGGAGATGCAACGGGAAAAAGGGGACGTGCAGACGCGTGTAGGAGGAGTGGGGCAGGTAAAGGGGTCGACACCGCGGCGATCTGCAATCGCTATCCGCGGCGAAGTCCGTTTTGTCTTCGCGGTTGTTTCCGTAATGTTGCGAGCATATCGCGAAGTGTGTTTTCGTTTGAAATTCTGGAACTTCTGTGGCTCTCCCTGCATCGTGACCGTATTGGATGTTGACGTCAGAGACGGGAATGCGCGCGTCGTTGAGTTTGTCTCCCTCCCTCTCGCTTCGCACGATCTGCGAAGTCGAAGTCGAAGTACATAAGCGCGAGTTTCTTCACGTGTCGTCGACTTTTGGCTCCCTGAATAAATAAGTAAAATATTACTATATTCGTGTAGAAACGTAATACTCAAAATTAAATTCAACTTGTAATTTATTGTTGGCTATGAGAAGGATAATTTGTTGTCGTACGATACGGTATATGAATTACAGTAATTGAATCCTTCTTGAATGCAGCATAGTGTAGAAAAGTGTAAATGAGTGCGCCATTTTCTCGATGCGTATTTTTCCGTTAGAGACCTCGAACGTCTTTTTAACTGTCGTGATCACTGCTATCTGCAACACAGCATGCAGTCATAGCTGTTGTTCAGTTGTACAAAAAAATGATGAGTTTTATTACTCGTATTATTCACATGTGAATTTGATGTATTACAACCACATATTTCGTCTATGCAATTACTTATTATGTACAAGTGGGCAGTGATTACAATAATTGAAGATACGCTCGGTTTATAAATTCTAGTTCTTGGAAAGAGATACATAAACTAGCAGATAGTGTGCTCATCTACATTAACCTAGAGACACTATACAGAGACTGGACACGTGAAATCATCTTCTGATTGGTTCGCCATGTTTATGCTATTTCCGCTGATTTTCAAATACAAGTCATTAATTTTAACTTTTAACACAGTTTCAAACGTTTCAAAGTTAATAAATACTTCTTGTCATTGTAATTTGTATACTTGTTAATATTAAAATGCCAAATTGTTCACACGAGTCACATTGATACACGATGTACACATAGCAGTCTTAACCTTACATCATCTGTACTTAGGCCGGTATTCATAGATCTTATATTTAAGACCGTCTTAAGTTTATCTTCAGATGATGAACGGATCATTTTATTGGCTACGGAGTATCTGAAGATGAACTTAAGACAGTCTTAAGAATAAGACCCGACTATGAATACCAGTCTTAGCTACATCAGTGCAGTAGTGTAGTAGTGTAGTGCAATAGTATAGTTGAAAAGAGCAAACTATGAGTTAGAGTGAAATAGTGTATATATCTTTCTCCCTCGCAGGATTTAGCATAAACATGGTGGACGGGTCTCATGTCCAGTCTCTTTTATAGTGTATTTACGCTAGCCTAGACACTCTAATCAGAGTTTGGCCACAACGCGCGGTTTCGTCAAAATTCTGCAAGAAAGAGAGATATTTTCAATGTCTCTCTTTTTCTATCTTTTCTTAAGGTTACTGTAATTAATAATGTTGTAACGTATCTAGATACATCCTATATAACATTAGATATTCTATATACATGGAATATACATGAAAGCTCCATAATGTGAAAAAAACATCCTGTATATCCATTGCACATATATTTCATATACGTAAGATGAATATATGTGACGATATATACTATGTAAAAACATTAATGGTTTTAATATGTATATATCGTACATAATGTCGCATGTATATTCCATGAATATACATATTTTGGAACATACTTTGATACATATCGCATGCACATACGTTAAAGGAAATTCGCGGTACATTCGATATCTGTAATAAATGGTATATTCGCGTGTGTATATACATGAATATACTATAATGTACATCTTATGTATATACCTTGATAGACTTAACATATATATATGTCTATGTTCTGGATATATATATCTAGAAAATATACTTGCGATATGATGTACGATGTATACATGTTAAGTCTATCAAGGTATATACATAAGATGTACATCATAGTATATTCATGTATATTCATGTATATTCATGTATATTCATGTATATACATACGCCGAATGTACCATTTATCACGGATATCGAATGTACCGTGAATTTCTTTTAACATATATGCATGCGATATGTATCGAAATATGTTCCAAAATATGTATATTCATGGAATATGCAAGCGACATTATGTACGATATATACATTTAATAATATAAACCATTAATGTTTTTACATAGTATATTGTCATGTATATTTATCTTACGTATATAAAATGTGCAGTTGATATACAGGATATTTTTTTTACATTATAGAGCATCATGGAGCTCCGCAGATTACAAGTATCTTTTTTGTGTTTCAAATTAAAGTTTCTTTTATTATCAGAAAACAATTTATTTAAATTTACAAAATGATTTATTTGTATCTTATTTACTTTTAAAACAAGTAAATATATTTTAAATATACTTCTTACATACTTTTAAACATACATTTTATATTTAATTTACATTAAAATTATCTATTCTCTTCTTTTAAATAAATCATTTGTTTTTGTACATGGATATACCATATATATACAATACAAAGCGTCTCTCAGTCAAAGTGACAGTGGTGGAGTAGGAATGACTCAAGAACCAGAAGTCTCTCAGGTTCGAATCTTGGCAATGGTAAGCAAATTTTCGAAGTATAATTTAACTTCAATTAAGTAGCGTGTAAAACAATATAAAGTAAAAATTAAGAACACATAGTTTATAAATACTTTGTGCTGTTGGGTTACTCAAATATTTTTTTTTACATACATTATGTATATATAATGTGTGTTTTATGTATATACGTTATACGTGTATATTAGCATGTATTTGTTATGTATATTCAGAGAATATACAGAATGTATATACTTGGATATGTAAAGAATGTAGGATGTATATACACATGTATATGCACGGAACATTCTATGTACTTCTTTGCGGTTGCGGATATACAGACATTGTATGTACATACCACATACCATGTACTTCAAGTGTACATACATAGGATATGCAATATATATAGATGTTTATACATGGAATATGCTTTGTATATTTTAATGTTATGTGGGATGTATCTTTTTGCAGTATCTAGATACTTTTTGTGTATCTATATCTATATCTAGTTATATTTTTCATTTCAAAATCTGTATCTGTATCTAAATTTATCATTTATATATACAGGGTGTCCCGCGTAAGACGTGCCAAAAGAAAAATATAAGTAGAACAGATAAAACTGAACAAAAATTGTAGAGGTCATTTTTCAAATAACTACGTAAAATTTCGAGATATTAATAAAAATAGATGGACAAATTAAAGCGCGCGACGCGACAAGCGGGACATACGACTCGCCGCGGTCGGAAGAAAATGGACGAGCGCACACGTACACGTACGCACACACGGAGCTACCCATTTCCGTATGCCAAACAGTCCATCTTTCTGGTCTATAAGATAGGCCCGCGAGCAATCGTCCATTTTTTTCGCCGGCCGCGGAACCGCGCTCTGTATATGAAATAAAATGCAATTTTGGTGATTTTTATATTGTTACTTTTTCACAAGAGACAAAGTTGTTTCCATAGTGTAAGAATATAAGGTGATGCATTCCGGTGGATGCGCAGTAACTATCAATCAGAAAATTGCCACAAATACGAAAAAACCAATAGTTCTTATCAGACGTAACGTTAACATAGTATATTTTGTGGTAACTTTCTGATTAGTTCTACTCCCACCTCCATGATGCGCAATGAAACACCTTGGCTGCGTTCCGTTTCACGTATGTGCATGCATTTATTTACAGTTCACGTCACGTATACTGTAAAGAATGCGCGCATAATGTGTAAACGGAACGCAACCCTTATATTCTTACACCATAGTTGCTTTATTGGGTGCGTTCTCAACGAACTCAACAGTTACACAACAATTGAGTAATTCGTCAATGTAATTGGTCTAGATTTAGGGATCTAACAGTAAGAACGAATAATCGCTGATTGCTCACTGAACGCTTTTTCCGCTGAACGCGCCCATTGGTGTATTCAGTACTACAACCGCTTACTGAGCGCTCAGTGAGCTCTTGTATCCCATTGGCATATTCTTTTAGATCTAAAAATATGTATCAATGAAATGTAAGAGCTCACTGAGCGTTCCGTAATCGAAGTGTCTGAAAAGTATTTAAAGAGATTTAGAGATATTCTCAGAATACCTGTATCTACATCTAGTTATTTATATGAAATTTGTATTTGTATCTTCATCTAGTTACATTTTTCTTACTGTATTTGTATTTATATCTAGCTACTTTAAAACATGTATCTATTACAACACTGGTGATTGTATATTGTATGAGATTTGACGAAACATAGCAGACCAATCAAAAGTTATTCCCTTATGGCCAAATTCTGATTAGAGTGATTCTACACTAGCTTAGAGATCCTAAAAGTAGAGATCGGGCAACGTTGAGAATAGGCTCCGCTCCTCTGTCATGATGGAGCAAAATCGAAAATGACATGCAAATTTTAAAAGTGCACGCCAATATAATAATATCGGTATAAAGTATTACTTTGTACATTATAAAAAAATACGATTATAATAAAATGTTGATTTCTAAAAAATAATTACATATGCTGACATAATGAGTTTATAGTGATGTAAATAATTTTTATTATTCTCCAATTATTATGTTACAATTATTATTATACGTATTTTTTTACATATTTCACTACATTTTGGTTTTATAATGAAATATAATGAAATATAATTAATTTTATAATGAAATATTATTTTAACTTACAATTTCATACACTTCTTATGAATAAATGTGACATGAGTAATTTATTTATTTATAACTCACACACATAACATTGAATAACAACTATAGACAACAAACACTAATCCACACGATCATCACAGATGCACAATGTCAGTGTCGTGTATACGTATACGAAGCTTCTCTCTCCTTTTCGTCTCTCTCACATCCGCTTTCGCTCCATCATGGCGGAGCCAATTACAGAGTTTTAGTCGGCGTTGTCCGATTTCTACTTTTAGGATCTCTACACTAGCCTACACTTAAGAAGGAGTCAAATGAATGGCAATATACTGTGCGCTATCTTTTTTTTCTCTCTCGGTTCGTTGTCTTATATAGTTTTAGTCCTTCGATCGAGGTCGATTTTCAAGACTATGTGTTCTTGTAAGAAACTGTCAGAGGACGAGGCATTTATTTCAGTCGATGGACGTACTTTTCACGAAATTCGCGTCTAACTCGCCGAGTTACGATTTCCTACTTCCGTTTTTTCGCCACTCCGTTGTATCTTTTCACCCCTTTAGCGTCTGCTACCATCCCTGGGTCAATTTGAAGGAAGAGGTGTGCGGCCGTCAAAGTTTCGTCTAACTTTAAACGACTTCGAACCTCCGGCCTCATCTCGTCGTCGGAAGGAGAGAGTGAGAAAACGAGAAAGAGAGAAAGAGAGAGAGAGAGAGAGAGAGAGAGA
>NW_022639507.1:443321-451824 GCF_010583005.1 Odontomachus brunneus | reverse complement strand
AAGAGAGCAAGAGAGAGAGAGAGAGAGAGAGAGAGAGAGAGAGAGAGAGAGAGAGAGAGAGAGAGATGTCCTCGTCGTCCTCTTCGACGTCGTCGACGTCGATGCGGCCTCTCCTTGTAACAGCACAGTTTGCAAAGTCGCGATGGTCGCCGATAAAAGTTACGTCGTTTAGCGACATTCTTAGCTCTCTCTCTTTCTCTCTCCGGTCTCTTTCTCTCGCTCTTTCTTTTTTCTCCTTGCGTTTCTTCGCGCATAGGTTGAAATGAGAAATGTAGGATAAAAGGGCATAAAAGAAGTAAAAGAGGGAAAGAAATGAGGACGAAGAAATGAGTGTAAGGAACCATTGATAAATATTTTGAAGCACAGCTGCGGAATACAATCTCGCAGTGTTATTGCGACGCGACGTCCTAATGCCATTATTGTCGTTTGTACGCAGCGTACGTTTGACGTGTACTACAAACGTCCGATATACATAATAAATAATGGTAACAACATTATCTTTAACAGACATAGTAGGAGATAATACGGTCTCATCTCTTTCGTAAAGCGCTCGATATTAATTTATCTTCTTTATTTTACTTTTACATTATTTTCTTTCGATATTATTGTTGTGAGACTGTCATGAAATTTCTGCTTTAAAGTAGTTGTGTTTTGCGATAATGTTGCTAGAAAGTTATGTGTTAAGTAATAGTTTATAAATATAATTTATGATATACAGTTTTCATATTATATCAAGAGAATATCAATCAAATTTACATAAGTTCTTGTTCTGATAATTCTCTTATTCTCATAAAAGTATCTTTAAATGTGTTTTACAAACTCTCTGAATAGCTTATAAGCATATGTGAAGGTGTTTTTATTGATAAAAAAACGAGTTCAGAATAAGGAACATAATATTTAAAAACCATAAGAAATTATCGTTTTTCGTGTTTCGACGTATTGATATTTTTGACTGGAACTGTCTGTTAGGCATATGTAAATATATCATACATATCAGTAGACGAATATTAATACATGTTATTAAAAAAATAATCGTGACGTTGGATTTTTTATATTTTATCATGCGTATTTTTCGTATCTTTGTAAGTTCTTTATATAGATTATAGATTATAGATCTTCAAAATTATTTAACCATTATCTTATCTTTAAGAAGATATTTAACTAAAGAAATAGATAAAAAAGGCCAAAAGAAATCTAATGCATAAAGTATTGCACAGTTATTATAAGTTAGCTGTCGGTTAGTTTTATAGGTTAGTTGTCGTATACTTCACAACCATTATCATAAATTGTGTATTTTATACAGGGTGTCCCAGGCTTTCCTCGGCAATTTTTGTAGAACCATAGAACGGATTGATGTGAATAAAAGTCTTATTCCTATAAGTCGTTTTGCGATATTTGCAATAGTTATAGATAGTTAGAGATATTAATTAAAGAAGACTAGTGAGTGATCACGCATAACATTGTATAGATGAGTTGTAATGGCGATGTATGCTGTTGTGTATTTGTACATTAAGTCAAGTTGAACAAAACAGCTCTTTATCATTTTGCAAATAACCACGTATAGTTTTAATTATTAATAAAAGAATGTTGCATATTATTAATAAAGATTGTTGGATGATTGTGCGCGATAATGCACAAATCGTTTTTAATTAATATTTAAAAATCTATGTGGTAATTTGCAAAATGGTTGAGGACTTTTTTGTTCAGTTTGACCTAATCTATAAGTATACAACGGCAGACGGCGCCACTAGAGTTGATTTACCATATCGCGTGTGATATTCATTAGTCTTTTTTAATTAATATTTCGAGATTTATACGAATATCACAAAACAATACGGGACTTTTATGTTCACCTTAATCCGTTCTACGTTCCCACAAAAATTGCGGAGAAGAGTCTGGAACACCTTATATTCAGTTTCTTGGGAACTAGATGGCCAATAATATTTTGAAATTTTTTGTAATATTTCCATAAATTTTCTTTTATCATCTTTTTCTTGTTTTTCATTAAAATCGTTAAAGTGATTAGATTAGTAGAATTAAAAATATGATATTGGAAACAGTTTTTGTACCTGTGGTATATGATGAATAGTGATAAACAATGATAAATGTATAATAAATAGTGCTAACTCTTTGACTTTAATTATTTCAATTTCGACACAATTAATCTTTCGATAATCATCATGACATGATAATCTTTTCTAATTGCACATATGTATCGATCGTATGTGTATGATTTGATTTATACATACACACATATGCACTACTAAAATTTAAAAAGATTCCTAAAAAAATTAGTTTATGAAACAACCATTTTAAACAAGGTGAGCTTCTGACGAATTTCGACATGATTTCTATATTCCAAAATTTTGATTAAATATTGTATTTTTCGATAGAACAATTACAAATATTTTATAGATTCAGTATGCAATATTATTTCCTCTTTAATTACAAACTGATATTACAAACGATTTATTATATTATTTTATCAGAGAGAAACAACATCCAATTTTGTGTTCTCTGTATTATATTTTCGAATGCAAAGGAGCGAAAGCTACATATTTATTCTCGATGTTACGGATATCGAAAAATATACATCGTATGTCGTATCAAGTGTTTTCACTGTTATCGATAAACACGGAGAGATCATTTTTGTCATAAGAATTTGAGCTCGTTGCAACTATAACGATAGCAATTTTTGATTTCAAAATAGCGCATTCAACAAAACGGTCAATTTTTTTTTCTTTATATTTATGAGCTTCTGACGAATTTCGACATGATTTCTATATTCCAAAATTTTGATTAAATATTGTATTTTTCGATAGGACAATTACAAATATTTTATAGATTCAGTATGCAATATTATTTCCTCTTTAATTACAAACTGATATTACAAACGATTTATTATATTATTTTATCAGAGAGAAACAACATCCAATTTTGTGTTCTCTGTATTATATTTTCGAATGCAAAGGAGCGAAAGCTACATATTTATTCTCGATGTTACGGATATCGAAAAATATACATCGTATGTCGTATCAAGTGTTTTCACTGTCATCAATAAACACGGAGAGATCATTTTTGTCATAAGAATTTGAGCTCGTTGCACGCGCGCTTTCAGGACAGTTAATTTGATCAACAGTAGTTTATTTTTATGCAATTAATTGAGCAATTAGATTAATCCATGTAATTAGCAATATGCAATTAGATATAGAAATTTAGCACGTGAGCCAAAATTTACAGTGAAGAAAATATAGTGATTTAATAATGCGCCATGTAATTAGTAGTACGTAATTAATTTTAGTAATACACAAATACGCGAAATTTAAGCACGCAATTCGACAAATATTATCGTCTAGCAAACACTCCAAGTACCATTATCATAACGATCCTGTTGCAGTCGACCGTTCTTTCACAACGTTTTTATGCTTTTCTACCGCGAGAGACGTTGTTGCTAGTATAATTTAAGTTTAAAACAGGTTATACTCTTAGCGAAGAGGTATGGGGAAAGTGAAACACTGGAGATAGAGCGCGGGGGTGTAGGACGGACTTAGAAGTATGAGAGAGGTAGGGGAAGAGTGAGAGACATCGTTCACTGGAAACACGCAGCTTTTACGACCAGGGGATGCACCAGGGGGTGAAATAATGCAGAGGATAATGCAACGGGGTTTATTGCACTCGGGGAGATGATATCCCTTAGCATTGTTTCCGAGGATCCGAATATTCCGTTTGTTGCTGACCAAATTTATGCCAAGCTTGCAGTCGCAGCGTTTCGTGTGCGAAGTAAAAATAAAAGATTTCGATTACTGTGAAATTGGCACATACGGAGAGCTAGGACGCTAATGAGATACTGTCAGCACTGGGAAAATTTTACTACCGTAAAATAATACATAAATATAATAAATACTTTAAAGAATACTTTGGAGAAATACTTTGGAGAAACTTGGAAATAATTAGAAGAAATAATTGGAAGAATGATACTATTTTTGTCATTCGATATAAATATCTGGATATTTAGGGACTAGTATTAATTTTATAATTTTACGAGAGTACTTTGCCGTTTTAGCGATATGATTAGAGAAGATCGAATCTAGTTGGCATAAGCGGTATATTGATTATGTGCTTTACTTACGTATTTGTTGTAAGAGGAAAACAAAATCATTTCTATTAGAACATAGGTGCATTTTTCCCTGAGTTTTATTTAAATCGGAATAATATTACATATAAAAAATAGAAAGAAGATTATTTATAGAACAAAATATACTATTTAATAAATCATTATGAACATAAATATATAGAGGAAAGTTGTCTGTATAATATTTGTACAGACACTTACGATCAGTGGTCTGAATTGTAATTTCAAAATTTTGAAAAATATAACATCTTGTCCCGGTTTCCTTTACAAACGCATAACGAAGTATATTAAGTATTTTTTCATTTCTGCAATTATATCATCTAGAAAATATTGTAATAAAAATTACAACAAAATTTTTTGATTTTAGGACATAGAATAATAATAATAAAAATTATTATATATTTATTAAAAAATGTTACGTATGTGTGTTTGACTTTTTAGTACAGAATTATTGTGTAATTGAATGTTTTCTAAGTGACATATTCAGTAGATCGTCAAATTTATTTTATATTGCAATTCAGCAATTTACTATTTTATATTGCAGTAATTTATATTGCAACCCAGTTTTACAAAAATTGCAAAGAGAAATATAATTTTAATTTTGACTATAATATTTTCTCCGCGTAAGCTGAGTTGACACAAAATTTATCGACAGAAGATTATACAGGCCAACAAATTTTGACTTTTGCTCTGACTCCCAGATAATCCTGAAGGTTTTTGGTACTCTAAAACCAAGCCCGTTGTTCAAACTGCTCTATCATGCCAAGTTTTTGAGATATTTTAATTTAAAATGCCAAGAAGCTATTTTTTGTTATTTTTATATTAGAATAAGTTTGAAACGAGAAGCGACAGGAAAAATTGATTAAAATCAATGGTTACATTCAATAAATTAGAAAACAAATACCTATGCAAAACTTTTTATATTCTTGAATGCACGCTTGTAGTTCCAGAAACATTTAAATATTTATTTATATAAAAAGATAAGACATTTAAAATTATATACTTATTTATTTATTGAAGTTTTAAGTATCGTATATAAAGTTACGTATATAAAATTACTAGAATATAAATAAGGAATATATTATGGTATACACTAGTGTACCGTCGCATTGCAAAGGATTAAAGACTATAAAATGTTTAATAGATGTGTATGCAGTATTTGTTGTATTTATTGAATATAAAAAGATTAATTTTAATATTTTTTTTCATGCTGAATTTGCAGTAACCAAATCAGTCTATCCCTTTTCGTTTTAGACTTATTTTAATTTAAAAAGTAATTAAAAAAAAAATATATATATATATAATAAAATATAGTCTTTTTGGTACATTTATAGTTATAGGATATCTTTAAAACCTGACGTGATGGAGTAATTTTGACAGCGAATTTGTTTCAGTGCGTTAAAAACTTCAGAATTAATTACAACACTCTGAGGATCAAAATTGACGTCGGCCTATATCATTAAACAGTGAAATTTTACGTAAATGCTAAATACCGTAAAGCTGACGACCTTTCCCTTTATCTATTACTACGGTATCCCACAAGATCGTGCTGCCTCGGACGACCAGATTTCTACTGAGTAAAAAGTTATTAAAAACATCTCTAAAAGATATCTGAATCTGGAATCTGATAACATGAAGAAATACCGAAAAGCTGTCGGAACAATAACAAAATGTTACCTAATGTGCCGTTTTTTGAAACAAGCATGTTGACTGGGTTGTTCCTAAATAACGAGTATTTCTTTAACGAATAATACGCGTTATCGTTCATATCTATCATTTATACATCTATTAATGGATTATAGTTCGATTTATATTCCTGTATCATACGTTAAATGTGTAATTTGTTTGCGTTGCTTGCACTTTTGATATTTTTGCACCTAATTCCCGTTGCACACCAGACACGATGAACGAAATTCAATGAGAGTTCTAAAAAGAGGTTAGTATATAATGACCTCTTTTTAGAAATTAATTTATATAATTAATTTATATAAGTGTAAAAGAATCAAAAGTGCAAGCAACGCAAACAAATCTAATATCGCGCATGATTAGAACATCACAATGAAGACGGTTCTATAATATTCATGAAACATTAAAAACAAATCTATAGAAAACACGCTTTCAACTCGGCAACCACATTTACATAGGAAAAATCTCAGTTCGTATAAATGAACAGAGACTAGATGAAAAATCAACGGCATGAAATGATATCTCTGTTACCACAGCCGAGAACATTTGTCTGGACATTTAGCTGGATTAAAACTTGGTTGCAATAACAATGAGAACAATTGACTGAGTAGAAAACCTCCTACAGGAATCTTTCTGTCCCTACAACCGAGTTTTTCATCTCATTACTATTCTTATCAAGCAATGGAAAATTCAGTTAATGAAATTTATAAGTATTAATGAAATTTTTTTTATAAGTATTAATTTATTAAAAGTATTAATTTATAAGTATTAATGAAATTTTTTTTTCCCACATAGGATTTTTGAATATTCGATTGACAAAATAAAATTTTTTTCTTTTCCTCCGTCCCTTCCTTTCTCAATATTTATCCCCTTGATTAATCAACATATACTCATTTTTAATGGAATATTTATAAGAAGAAAATATTGTAATACAAATTACAACTAAATTTTTGTAATTTTGGACCATACAGAATTGTAATCGAAATTACTATATTATATTCGTTGAAAATTATATATACACATTTAACTTGTTATTATAAAATTATTGTAATTGTTTGAATATTTTTATATTGTAAATATCAAATATATCGTCGAATTTACTTTTTTCACTGTAATAATTTATTATTATTAACATATTATATTAATTTTATTAATATAATATATTAATTTTACTATGAAAAAATTAAAGGTTCTTATTGATAAAATTAGAAATAACGGAGAGAACCTAATAAAGAAACACAATACAGGTGTAATAGTGTTATCATACCCTTATAGAAATATCATACTAAGAATCATTGATAATTACTTATTTTCAGTATTAAAAATACTGGATAATAAGTAATTATTAATGATTCTTAGTATGATATTTCTATAAGAGTAGACAACTGTATCAAAATTTGTTAGTAACTGTTTTCGCGGATGTTTAAAGGAAAAAAATTCTTTTACTAAATAAAGTACAACCATACGCGTTTTGGCCCCCTTAATGAGCTCTCCTCAGTAATACATAACAAAACAATCTCAAAGATAAAAATAAAAAGATGAAGATGTTAAATGATCACCGATGGCAAGTATTCGATGCAGTTAACGGCGCATCGCAAAAAACCCAGGTACAATTATAAATAAAATAGTAAATAACTAAACCTCAACTGTCGCAACCAAAAACCCGGATAAAGGTAATATGTAATTTGACATAAGGTATTAATCAGATATGTCTTTGAATTACACAGTTGTAATTCCGTTTTTTCACCTTTATTCTTGCAAAATTTTAGACTTTCTTATCGGTTAACCCCTATCCGCTGCATCCACCGACACGCAGCGATCCGGCTTAACATTTTAATTTATGACAATTTTTGGTTGTGACGGTTGAGCTTTAGTTATTTACTATTTTATTTATAATTGTAGCTGCGTTTTTTATAATGCGCTGTTAATTGCGTCGAATATTTGCGTTGCCACCGGTAGTCATTTAACATCTTCACCTTTTTGAAGCTTTTTATTTGTATATTTTTTATCTTTGAGGTTTTTATGTTAATATTATTTACCACTGAGGAGGGCCCATTAAGGAAGCTGAAACGTGTATGGTCATATTTTATTTAATCAAAGAATTTTTTTCCCCTAAACATCTGCAGGGACAGTTATTAACAAATTTTGATACAGTTAGTCTATGATAACATTATTACACCTGTATTGTGGTTCTTAATTAGGCTTTGTTTCGTTATTTCTAATTTTACTATATCTATTATTTCTAATTTACAATACTTTATTTGCTATAGTAATTTATACTAGAATTTCAGTACAGTCTATTAAAAAAAAGACTGAAAATAAAATATACAATTTAAATTTAATTTTTACTACAATATTTTCTTCGTATATTAAGCCATATTAGTGACTCGATAAGTTGTTTTTCTCTTATGATGAAGAAAACTGAATGTTTACAAAACATTGCAAACAAATTCACAAAACATGTGGTTTCGGAAACCTAACCTAACACGATTCTATAATATCCTATAATATTCTATAATGTCCTACACGGACAAATTAACTAAATATCTAGTGAAATATGATCACACCAAAATTTCGGTTGAAGTTATTAGAATTTAGGGCACATATTATGGAACTGTTTGGAATCGATTTCGATTGGAATAACATTGTTTTCTCTATAAAAAAAAAAAAAAAAAAAAAAAAAAA
>NW_022639507.1:440817-443287 GCF_010583005.1 Odontomachus brunneus | reverse complement strand
AAAAAAAAAAAAAAAAAAAAAAACAATAGGGAACAATAGAGAAAAAACAATAAAGGGAATAATGGAAATATCCCAAATCGATTTCGAAAAATTCCATAATACATGCCATGTTCAAGTTTACAAGATTTTTGGTTAACCCACAAACTTCTATATATAAACTAGACTGCTAATACCCGTATTTAGCGAGTGGTCGGAAAAATATCGGGCGGCCATCTTTGAAAGGACCGAGTTGAAACCGAGTTGAAATGACATGCACTATAGCATATTGCTTCCTTCCACTCACACATTGCCATTCAAGTCACGTATGTAAGATCCTTTCAAAGATGGCGGACAGTATTTTTCCGATCAAACTCTTAACTAAACTATATCTAATTAGCGGTCTAGATATTATATAGAAGTCTGTGGGTTAACCAAATAAGATTTCTAGTTAACCAGAACTTGCAACAGTTTAAGTTGAGCAGTTATCAGTTCTGATTATTCAGAAATCTTGTTAACTTGAATAGAATTCTGGTAATTTCAAAGCCGAAATTTTGGTTCGTTTATATTTTATCAGATATTTGATTAATCTAATCAAATTTCCTTTTCCGTGTATGATATTCTATAGTGTGGATGTTTTCGAAGAGAGACTGAGTATCGGAGATACTCATGACGTGCATGATTTTCAAGTTTATTTGCTCGCTCTCGAAACGCTATTAATCTCGCGAGATGAGTCTTGGAGTTGACTTACTAGTTGCTCGAAGACCATTGGACTTCTCGACGAGATGAAGCTTCTGATTCTGTATATGAGCGGAGATATTATAGCCGGGAAAACCATGCCCAGTGTGTGTGTGAGAGCGTACGTGTATGTTCGCGGGATATTTAGTAGACTGGATATATTAGGGTGCCGTGTGCGTGCTACGTGCATCGGAATGATGATGGTGCCTTCTGACTATTGCAGAATCCTTGGCATGCGTAGAACGGAGGGCGAGTCGTGCGTACGGCTCGTTCCGAGGCTAGCGAAGGGATCAAAGGAGGAGGGTCGTCTGACCGCTCTTGAGCGGTTCGAGGGCCGGTGAGCAGCGCGACAAGGCGAGTATATCCCTTGCCTCCTCGGCCGACGACTAGCAACCCTCCCGTCCGTCACCGTCGACGAACAACAGAACAGGTACGTGCACATTCCGTGTAATCGATACTATCTGTTGTCGGTCGCGTCACCTCGATGCAACTTCGATAAGCCGAGTGAACTAGACGAGCGAAGATTGGTATCTACAGTCACTAATCCAAAAAATACCTTCTCTCTGCATAATTAAAGGCGTGATTTTGCGAAGGCGGGTCGCATTTATGTCCGTGAGAATAAGTTTATTTTGATTTCATCGAGAACCACCTTTGAAATTCGTATGTTTCTTTTTTAGATACGTAGGATAGCATAATTAATTATAGTATAGGGACGTATACTGATTGTCATGATAAACAGAAAAATGCATGCTGCATTCAAGTAAATATTATTTGCTTTAAATATTTTATAAGTTCGTTGGTAGAAATTTCACGCAGTTTCTGATACAATTACTGAACAGTATATTAACTTCTGTCTAGTAACTGACAAATAAAACTGTTGAGATCCTGATTAAGATGTAACACTTTTTCTGTAGTTACTGTGTTCAAAAGATGCGCAAAATCTGAATTTACAGTAAGTAACTGAGTAAATGTTGGCAGTTTTTCAGTAAATCATTATTTATTGCTGCAAATAATGTGTAATACAAAAAATAATTTCGTATACGTATATTAATTATTTCCAACTCATGTAAGATATTTTTACGGACTTGAAAGAGCTTTTTGTTTAAATGTAATGACGAAAAATAATTGACTTATTTTGCACCGACTTCCAAGAGAGATGTTTACATCGAGTGTCCTGGTATCGTATTTACAACACGCAATTTTGTATGTTTAAAATGTGTTATTATATGTTTCAGTACTCAGTTTCTCACAGTCAGTTGATGAAAAGACACACAAATAAAATAAGAATAATTATGAAACCAATTTCTTCAAATTGTTTAAAACAAATTACTTTTCTCTTGAATGATGGTTTGTCAATGCGTCAAGTTGCTGAAAAGTATAGTGTCAGCCAGTCGACAGTCCAAAGAATAAGGAAAAAATATCGTAAAAATATTTGCTAATAGTAGGGTTTAGGGGACCCATCTCCAATGATCTTGATCTTTACATATATTATAGAGGTCATCTTCCTGAGTAACCTTCTGAAGATTTTAGCTGTCGGTAGTTGTTCGTTAAAAAGTTATAAAAGAAGTTGCATAAAATGAATGTAATTTTTGGACATCGTATATATTAAAACATCGAATTTGTAGCTAGGAAGATGCCTGCTACACACACACACACACACACACGCGCGGTCGCTTGCCCGCCCGGGCGGGCTTGCGGTGGGTGCGTATGCCTATTATATATATATATATATATATATATATATATATATATATAT
>NW_022639507.1:413305-440742 GCF_010583005.1 Odontomachus brunneus | reverse complement strand
TATATATATATATATATATATATATATATATATATATATATATATATATATATATATATATATATATACACGCACCCACCGCAAGCGCGCCGGCGGGCAAACAGTGTGTGTGTATGTGTGTGTGTGTGTGCGTACGTATGCAATTGAACGTAACACATTGTCGCGAGTGCTATAACCTAACTTAACCTAAACTAACATAAACTGTTATGTCACTCGCAACAATGTTTTACGTTCAGTTGCATATGCACGCACGCTCACACAACACACACACACACACACACACACACACACACACACTGCCCGCCCGCGCGTTCGCCCGCCGGCCCGAGTGGGCGGCCAAGCAATGTGTGTGTGTGTATGCAACTGAACGTAAAGGCAGATCTACATTGGTCGTATTGCAAAATCGTAGCATCGTAATGCTCGTGAGTAATACAAAAGTATATATTTTTAATGAGTAAAAGTATGACTACTTTTTGTGCTATATATATTTTTAAGTAATACGACTCTAGCTTGTCGTTGATTGATTGATCGTAGCAATCGTAGTGTCGTTGAAGTTTGGGTTTGACCAAACTTCCACGACGACCCATCACGACGAATCGCACGACGCTTACGACGCTTGCGACGCTATGATACGACCAATGTAGATCGGCCTTAACATACGGCTTCCAAATTTTCAACATGCATTTGTATGAATTTCTCAATGTAACACACGATTCCTTGCTTTTTTAAAGGAAAAATATATGAAATATATGAACAAATACTTTATTGATGAATTGGTGTGATAGAAATATTTTTCGCACGCACGCACGCACGCACGCACGCGCGCATAATTAATATACTTTTTTTTGTGAATAACTTTTTAACAATGAGCGCCAGTTAAAACCTCTTGAATGTTACTCAGAGTAGTAGCAGACATCTTCCTAACCTAAAAATTCGATGTTTTGTATATACGATGTCCAAAAATTCGATGTTTTGTATATACGGTGTCCAAAAATTACATCCATTCTATGCAACTTCCTTTGTTAATAATTTTTTAACGAACAACGACCGACGGCTAAAACTTCTTGAATGTTTCAGGAGGTCCTTGACAATATAATGTGTCCTTGATAATATAAATTAAGGTCAAGATGATGTCGGAGGTGGGTCCCCTAAATCTCACTATTATCAAATATTTGACCAAAAATATTGACACTGCAAAATGAACGAAGAATTACACGTTATGGTGAAGCTTCGAGGGTTAGCATGGCTGCAGAGTTATTAAGAGAAGACACAAATATATGTATAAGTAAGTGAAGGACTCTTAAAATAACTGATTTTAATTAAAAAAGATGAGTGCATTATCACGCAAAATCGTGCAGTAATCTTCTTTAATTAATAATTAAAAATCTATGTGATTATTTGAAAAATGGTAGAGGACTTTTTTGTTCAATTTGACTTAAAGTATAAGTACACGACGGCAGTTGTCGCTACTGTCATTTACCATATTCTGCATTATCATTTACAAGTTTTCTACAATTAATATCTCGATAATTATTGCGAATATCGCAAAATGGTATAGGACTTTTACGTTCACTTCAACCTGTTTTACGTTTCCACAAAATGTCCGGAGGAGAGTGTGAGACACCCTGTATATAACAAATAGTAAAACATGGAGGTGGATCCATAATGCTTTGTGGATGTTTAACAGCATTTGGTGTTGGTTTACTTCATCGAATAAATGGCATTATGAATCAGTTCATATACAAGGATATTTTACAAGAGCATCTCTTAGATACTGTTGAAAATATGCCATTTGAAGAGACAGATGTAATTTTCATGCATGACCGAGATCCTAAGCACACAGCTAAAAGTGTGGAAAATTGGCTCAAAACTAAACAATTTTTTGTTTTGGATTGACGCGCAAAGCCTCGACTTTAACCCCATAGAGAATCTATTAAAAAGACGGATGAGAGAATCATACCAACCGAGACTTCCAACTAAGATCCCTTCGATCATGGAATTGTATAGTAGAATCCAAGAACAATGGGAACAAATATCTCCAGATTATTGCAAAACGTTGATAGAGAGTATGCTGAGGCGAATTAATGCAGTTTTACAAGCGAAAGGATTGTGGACAAAATATATTGTGGATCTAAATAATGTATCAAGAAATGCTAATTATTGAACGTGATGCAAAACCGAATCAAGATATTTTTTTGATGAACAAGAAGACATTATTCATTGAAAAATTTCTTTATGTTATTTCTAACTATGATGAAAACAAATATTTATATTTTTATATTACTCAGTTTTATTAACAATAAATGATGATTTATACAAATCTTGTAGTTATTGATTCAGTTATGCTCCTTACTGTATTTACTGAACGAAAACTGAACTATAAATAGATAAAAACATTATCTAATTGATTAACAAGCAAGTTTACTATTCATAAAATGGACAGTTTTGTGCTAATAATATTCCATATTTTGTGCATGCTTGCTTATTGTACAATTATAAAGTTAATTAAAGTCATAGTACAGGAAATTTTTGGTGTGTAATTTATAATAAATATATTGTGTTAACCTTTAGAAGTCCGGAAAACCAATATTTTGGCGCACCAGAATAACTTGTTCAATTTTTGTTTTATTAAATATTCATTTTCTTAATATTATTAGCAATTTTTAATATTATTTAATGTAAATTTGCCCCCCCTCCCCACTCACCCCGTACCCCTAATTTTCATGTGAGACATTCTAAAATAAATACATGGCTTAATTCGCGTGCGGCTGCAATTATAAACAAATTTATTTTCATTTGGGGTTTTTGAAGTTGCTATTTATTAGTAAAACAATTTGGCAAAATTGTAAATAGCAGATCAAAAATATATTCATTGATTAGGCCTGCCCGTTTATCGTCGTCCGTCCTTGCCATACGTGAGAACGGCGCGTAAGAGCACCTGTCGCCTCGCGTTCTCTGTTAGGTCAGGCTCGAGATACACTTATTTTTTCACTTGTGTTGATACAACATTTTCCGTTACTTTCTATCTTCCTCGTACTTTATTACTTTTGCTATACAATGAATACAGGTGATGACGAAGCTTGGAGTAGTGGAGAGTCAGAGCCTGAAGAAGATGTTATTACAGACAGAACTATTGCATGTGATGTCGATTTACTTGATAACGAACGTGATGAGAATATACCAGATGTACACTATGATCCTTATTTTTACCCATCTATAAAAACTTTTACTGGTGAAGCACATATTCGTGATCACGTGTCTCTAGACGAACCTACTCCATTAGAATGTTTGAAATATTTTTTTTATACATTTCTTGTAAATTTGATTGTAGAACAAACCAATCTTTTTCAAGAACAAAAACAATCAAAAATAAAAAAAAATAAAAAAATAAAAAAAAAGAAAAATAATTCTGCCACAGCCGGTCCCAATCCCGTGTTCAAAAGAAGAGGGTGTTTCGAAATCATACGTGATGAAAGGGGTAGTTTTTGTAATATTATATTATAGGGGTTATGTCCAGGTGTATTGTATTTTTGACATTGGATTTTGACTCTACATCGAAAAATACATCGGAAACATATATCTGCACTTTCAAATAAAAAAAATTAAAATTGCGTGATAAAAGGGGTAGTTTTTGTAATTTTATAGGGGTTGTTTTCAGGTTTATTGTATTTTTGACATCAGATTTGGATTCTACGTCGAAAAATACATCGGAAACGCATATTTACACTTACAAATTGATGTGAAAGAAGTATTTTTTTCGAATTTGAAATTTTATATACGGGCTGATCCCTTCCGGACCGGAAAGCCAATATATTGGCGCTACCCATGATCGATACTTAGTGTATGGTCAATCCATGATATAAGATACCTTTTTTACCACTTTACTAAGGCAGATATGCCCTCTCAAATCCCGGCCCTCTAAAGGTTAAAAATAGTACAATATATACAATGTATATTATGTACCTTAGATTTTCTGCACTATGACTCTCATTAACTTTATTGTGATATTCTAATTGTATATAATAGGCCTCGGCACAGTTTGCCCTTTTCGACCGATTCTCGCGAACTACCTATCTTGCCGCGCGGCAAGCCCCGGAACGGACGGTCGCAGCCAGTCGCGGCTCCAAGTTTAGAGGCATGACCGTCACTTTTTAGGCCCGCCGCGTGGCAAGAGGAGATAGGTAGGCGTAGTTCGCGAGAATCGGCTGAAAAGGGCAAACTGTGCCGAGGCCAGGTATATAAGATAAAAATCTCTGAATTTTTTTTTAAAACATTTTACATTACGCATATGTATGAACGTAAAACGATTGTATCAACGTAATGTTGATAATCATATAAGTAATCTTAATTACACACAATAAGAATACATCTTCTTCCAATGACTTCTTGGCCCGTAAGAACTCCTGAATTATTGCACACTAGTGCAAGAAAGAATATTTCACTCTAACTTATTGCACTAGTTTAGAAGTCCTTTGAAAAAAATTGACCTATTGCTTCCATCTGAAGATGAACTTGAGACGATCTTTAATATAAAATTTGACTTATTTTAAAATACGCTCTTTAATATAGAAATTATTTTAAGAGAAATTATTTTAATATAAAATTTGACTTATTTTAAAATAAGTGAAATTTTATATTAAAGATTGTCTTAAGTTCATCTTCAGATGGAATAGGTCAGTTTTTTTTCGAAGAACTTCTAAACTAGTGCAATAAGTTAGAGTGAAACAAATATTCTTTCTTGCACTAGTGTGCAATAGTTCAAAAGTTTTTCGAAAAATAACAGACCTAGAGATAAGGTCTTTTAACGTCACGTTGCTACTTGGGTTATCTGTTGTATTTTACACAAGATATTTAACGCAAATATTTTGCGACAAAAAAACGAGTAAAAAAAATAACTATGACTTTTCTGAGTTGTAACAATTTTCTTGTATGGACTGTATGGACAAACTCCAGTTGATTATTTCCATTGGCAAAGAACAATGTCCGTATCATTGTAATCGTATTACTTTCAGATATATTACTTAAATCCTGACAAGGAATAGGTGACATTGCAGTGGTACAATATTTTTTAATTGTTTGTGCATCATTTCAGTCTCGAGTGTTTGACAATACTTTCCCTAAGGCACTCAAAATTTATTTTTCAGATGCAGATTTATTTTTAATATTTCTTTTAAATAATATTACATTTATAACATAAAAAGAAAAATCGATATAAGCAAATTAATATAAATTAAATAAAATATAGTTTATAAAAGGCACAAAGTATTTAAAGTTTCCTCTCTCATTTTTCATACAATTAAAAAAAGGCTGTATTGTGTGGACATAATAAAATTATTATTAACTTTTTTGGAACTTGTGAATCTCATTGCAAAAATTCTGCCGTGATAAATGTTTTTTTTTATACATTGTAAATGTGGGTAATAATACCTGGGTAATAAACCTTAATATTTTTAATAATTTATTACTATATGAATAAAGTATTTTACATTTTTTTATACGAAAAAAAAGGTTAACCAAATATCTGGTCGAATATGAACGATCCAGAAATTCCGATTGAAGTAATACGAATTCTTAACATTATGCATTTCTTTAAGTTAACAAGATTTTTGGTAGATTAACCAAACATGTCTGGTTATTTAAATTTATGTTTGGTTAATGTACCAAAAACCTTGTTAACTTAAACAGAATTCGAGTTACTTCAATCGGAATTTCTAGATCGTTCATAATCGACTAGATATTTGGTTAATTCAACCAAATCTTTTTTTCCGTGTAGTTATATTATTTTATCAGGTTCAAGGTCTATCATGATAGTTTTTATTAATATCATTATTAGCAGAATAGTCTGATGTGTTCTCGTCACAATAAAATTCTGTGTTTTTAATATTGTTATATACTTCATTTATCTTTTGACCATTTTCAGTTTTAATTTTCGTTTCTGTCAGAAGATTTTGTCCTGTCAAATTCTTTATTTCCTCTAATTTTGTTTTTTTTGTTCTATGTTTTGTTACATATTTACGCAGTTTGAAGTCTTATCGTATTTTAATGTAAATATCAAGTTTATAAATCAATTTAATATATATTTTTTTTATAGCACGCTATAAAACTAAATCATTATTATAATGTCTTAGAAAGAATCGACTCAGATATTGCACAGTAAGCTCAATAAAAGTGTATTCAGTTTTTGTCCATTTCCTGCGTAATTTTGGTACACCCATGAGAATGCAGTAATATTATACAATAACTGGATAGTTGTCTACGCAAACTATATTTATTATTATTATTATTATTATTATTTATACTATATTATATTTGGGCTAAAAAAACTGCTTCAGTTACTGAACAAAACTCTATCAAGTTCTTATTCACTTTCCACACAGTTTTTATATAACTAATGAGAATTCGGTAATACTGGGCAGTAACTGGTTGGATGTATAAGAAAACTATACAGATTTCTACCAGGGTAAACTCGAGTATATTTGTTTTAAGTGGATAACAATTTTTTCTGTGTACTATTGGACGAAGAGTACAAATTATGACGTTAGTCTGCACGTGCGAGCCGACGACTCACGTGGCTTCGAAAGCGGATCGATCATCCCTCTCGAGCGGATGTTTGCGCTGAGAATCGCGGAAGGGGCGGAAACGGGCTGGCGATATCGAAGTCTCGGGGGTAGGGACTGCCACGGCTTATCTCGACGTGTGAGGGAGTATTCTATTATACGTTTCCAACGGGGGGATGCGCGCGATCGCTTGGTTAGACGCATTGTAAACAGAACCATTTGTCAGAGGTAACGTCGCGCACCCTCCGCCATCGCCTTCCGCGCGGCACGATCGGAGATGCTCTTAAGCGCGCGAGCTCTCCCTGAGAAAATTAGATAGGTGTTATTTTGCAAATGAACGTGTTTCCCTTGAATCCGGTTAGAGAACGACAGTATTAAATGCGGAGACGTTCTACTCGCTGATCAATTTATTCTACTGATAAATGGGAATTCTCTCATCAATTGGTTACTTCTGATTTCTTCTGTCCCCTCTACACTATTCCCTTTCCTCAATTTAATGTCAGCATTTTCATTTACGACTTTTTCTTTAGCAAAAAAATACGAGTTGACTAATCGAGATTAGTGATGTAATTGACAAATATTATTTCCGAGAGTCGCATGGCGCACGTCACAAATGACGAAAGTCAGTCGCTCTGCCGAAAATCTCTTGTTGACCATGTTATTGCGCGGACTTTTTATTTCAACGTCGCTAAATGCGACAGCGGACTTTCGGGGAAACTTTTCCATCCTCCTCGCCGGTGATTTAAGGCGGTCAGGCGTTTTTTGTTCCCCTCGAAGTGCGCGGCTATGAGGATCGCAAAGTTCCGGAAGTGGATCGGCGGCGGGTGTTCACCAACGACTTCTCGAACTTGTCGAGAACGTCGGGGTCGACAAAGGCGCCCGGCCCTCGAACGGGAAATCATGGGAGGCGGAATTTCTGTGCGCTCTCTCGGCCAGGACTCGGGTACGACCGAGAAACCATGTCCTGCCTCAGGATGCACTCCTTGAAGTGCATTCAGAGAGCGATTGCATTGTTTCTGCGGAAATTGTTACGCCATTTATTGATCGCCATTGTCGAAGATGCAATTAATAGGGGAGGCTGGATCTAGATGGCTCCAGAGGTATGTTGCTCACATGTTTTTTTAGCATACTTTTATTACTTTAAAAGAAACAGTGGGGGTATAAAACTGCCAGATACTTTTTTTAGAACTTAAATACTTCTCTTTGAGTTTCATTAAAATTGGAATAATATTATAGTTAAAAAATAGAAAAAACTGACTTAATAGTAGCAAAATAAATTTTCGAACCTCTCAAAATTAATGTTTTCGATCGTGAGTGAATAAAATTAAGCGACGTGTTACTAGCTATGTAAAATGTAGTTAGTCTCTTGCAAGTGTATGATATGTTGCTTCAGGTAATATAAAAAGTAATTTTCATTTATAAAACGATTGAAATAGAGCATATGAGTGAGTGAGGTAAAGTCGGCTCATAATTAAAGGACTGCAGAAGCCAAGGGCAAAATCTGATTTGACTCTAGAGGCCTCGTGCGACGAGAGCGTGAAACATCGTTTTATGTGCGTAGTTGTATGTCCATGCACATGTGAATATTAATGCACCGCTTGCGCGGATGCAACGGCTGGAAGTTAGTGCAGCTGGATTACATTTTCCGTGGTATCTGCAACTTGACATATTTTGCTTCGTTGACATTATACTCGCTCATTAAACTTTTTTTGGCATCTTCCTTGTAGCAAGAGTGCTACCGACTTTGCATTTAGACGTTTGAAAATTTGTAATAAATAAACATAAAAATATAGGCTCCTGTTGCATTGCGCGCCGAATGTTTATTAAAATAATTTATTTGGTTTTTATTGCGATATTTAAAAAAATGCTCTGTATCGGACATTTTTACTAATTACAAATATCATAAATACAAGATGATTCTGTCCATATTTTGGTTAAAATACGTCAAATGTCTTTGCTTATTTCGCGGCTCTCCGCGGCGAGAGGTCTTCATGGTGACTCCTGCAGAACCTTAAAAGCCGGCATGAGGACTGTGGAAGCTTTTCGCAGAAATTCAGGATACACATTTTATATACGGCTTTCTTATCTTGCGCTACTGAACGCATAGAAACCAATATGACCGGATTTTATACCGGATTTTGACCGGTAACCTAGGTAAAAATATTTATCTTGCTGCATTTTTATTTAGTTTGCTACATACGTACTTTGTTTATTTTGTTACTATAAAATAAAATATAGATTAACTGGATTGTAGCAGGCATTAATATGTAGAAGAAAGTTGTTTCTATCATGTTTGTGCATTCAGTCATAACAATTAGCTGTTTGAGAAGTTATAACTTCAAAATTATAAAATATGGAATATCTAAATCCGATCTCTCTATTCGTTATTATTACGACAATAATAAATTCCTAAAGTATAATTGAAGTTTTCTTCCTTCTTAAATTGTAATTCTTTAATGAATTATAATTCATTTGTATACTGAGAAAAATCTTTCTGTTACCAGAGCAAAAGTACGTTTGCTGTTTGATGATCGTTACGCGAACAGATTGAATAATTATAAATCATTTTTCATGATTTGTCATTTTAACAGACATACATTACCTGAAATACACAAATTTACATTTTTTATATTATTACATTATTTGTTGGATATACAAAATTTATTGTAAGTACAACTTATAATATCAATAATGGGTTTTCTACAATAAGCTATAGTCAGTCATAAGCCGCTGGCAAATTGACAATCACAGTCGACTATTTTCAAAAATAATAAGTGGGACATCCTGTATATGGATTACATCTTCAATAAACATAGATGTTCCATAGATTTATAAATCTATTATATACGTCTATTAAATATTTTGTTCTATGTGTAAAGACAATATCGCGGACAAAAGTTGGCAAGCTTGGCTTGGACCAGCGTCGCGCCGCGATCAGATAGTGACTGTTGGCTGCTGTGGTTCTGCCAACGTTGAGCCGGCATCAGACAAGAGTCGGCAAGCCTAGCTTGAACCGGCGTTGCGCCGCGATCGAAAAAATGATAGTCGGCTTACCATGATACCGCCAGGGTTGGCACATAAGTTGACATCGGACAAAAGTCGGCAAATCGTACATAGGTACTTTCCCAGTGCTAGGAATCAATACTTCTTTTATATTGGTGCAGTACTGATTTTCGGTATTGTAATAGTACTGTTTTCCGATACTGGTCCTTTTCTATCATCTCAGTATCATACCAATACTAAACCCGCACTGGCATTAGGCCAGTAACGTTTATTATAAATCGGTACTGGGTCATTTTGATGCCAGTACTAAATTCCTACTTAGGATATTTTAAATTAAATAAAAAATTGAGAAAATTTTTTTGTCAAATCCGTCAACGATATCATTTACTACTATACGGCTTCTTCAAAATCCACTTTGATTCATCTCAAAGCGTTTTTTTCTTCCGGAGATATACCAATTCAAAGTTCGATAAATTGTACCTCGTAGAAGCCTAGTCTCTAAGGCAAGGTGGGTGACTATCCGACCAGTGAAAGTGAATGGGCCCTAAATAGTAAATAATACTTGACGGATTTGTCAAAAAAATGATACTTGACGGATTTGTCAAAAAAAATGATACTTGACGGATTTTTCAAAAAAATTTGTCTCAATTTTTAATTTAATTTAAAATTTATGGTTGAAAAAACGGCTTTTTTGGCAGTTTTAGGTTAGGATATTTCGAAATTCTGACGTGATAGAGCAACTCTGCGACCAGATGCGAATTCAGCGCAAAAAATTATGTAAAAAAACATTGTCAGATCCCAATCAACAAAATCATGCAGGCCTGTTATCGATACTTTATACGTTTGTGTTTCTTCGTAGTTTCGATCCTGAGCGACAGCCGATAGGTCATCATTTTCTTTTAGACGTGCTTTTTGTTGCTTGACTGAAGAGCACGCGACATGCTGTCATCCCAATAGCGTGCGTTCTGATAATATTGTTGCGATTTATTTTTACATAATGTCTATTTATATGCTTATATAATGGCATATAACATATGTAGATAATAGTTATATTGTTGAGTGGAGAATTATAAGTTTTATATAATATTATTGTTATTTGTTATTTACTGGGTAACCTTCTTTTTCCAAATGAAATAATTAAAACGATTAAGATATAATCAGTTTTCAGTTGCATAAAAGAAAAAATAGATCCAAAATTGAATAAGGATTATATAGAATTTAAAAAAGTCGTACTAAATGTCATTGTATTCTAAAATTATAAATTATCAATTTGTAAAAATATAATATATGATTCTAGTCTTAATTATACTTACAATTTAATGAAATGTTAAAGGTTTCGCTTTTTTCTTTATTATATTGAGATGTTTATTTATGAAGAAATTTTCAATTATGATATAGCAGATACAAAATATATATGTATACAGGGTGTCTGACTCGTACCGTACCAGAGCTAATATATAGTTAGAATAGGTCGGGGTGAGTAATGAAATCGGTGTCTTTTTTTAAACAACCACGTGAAATGTTGAGATATTAACAACGAAATATCCTCGTCATCCTGAGTCGCGTTACCGCTCAGCTTCGATGTACACAGCTCGCCACGGAGCGTTTATAGGTCGCGATGGGCGTGACAAACGCCAAACTTTACGCGGTTGTTACTAACGAACGTTAGTACACGTTAGCCATAGTTACTATAGTTACGAGACACAGCGTAGTTATGGGTGGAGGGATGCAGCGAGCCGCGATTCGCGTGTATCATGGTCGCGCGCAGGCCCGAGCGCTAATTTGCTCAGACAAAATAATTAATTACTCGAAAACTATTGCGAATTTCGTAAAATAATATTTGACTTTTCTGTTCCGTTTAATCCATTCTACTTTCCTACGAATTGTGTCAAGAAAACTTTAGTGTCAAGAAAGGTTCAGACACCCTTTATATATGTATAATATTTATACATATATTGTTTTTATTGTTTTCCCATGAGTTCTCAAAGTGTTTGAAATATTTAATCGTAAAATATTCGTTATAATGAACTTTTATAAAATATTTCAAGATGGACTGATTATGGTTAATTCGTCACCAGTTATACATTTTCCTAGTTCTGTAGGTATTCTTTAAAATGAATTTTATATGAATTTCTATTCACACATCTCTGTGCTATCTGGGAAGGTTATGGGAACAGTGGAGTGAACAAAAATTTTATTCTAACTAATACACGCGCCACCTAAATTTATTCATATCTGTGAAAGGAAAAATATTAAAAACTTTGGAGATATATTCGAAAATGTACTTAGTTGCTCCTAAGTCAGTGTTTTCTACTTTTTTTACTGTAATATTATTCCGATTTGAATAAAACTCCAGGAAAAAGTACTTATATTGTAAAAAGAATATTTTACGATTTAGTTTTCACTGTTCTCCTTATGGTAAATTTATATACAAAGCACATGACTAATATATTTCTCTTCTTAACACAAGTTTCTCCTATCTTTAACAAAGAATATCTTTTTGATAATAGACTTAAAATATTCTCAGCACAAAGAACAATAGTAAAAAAAGAACATTTTTTACTTACCGAGACAAACATGAAAACGTTATTATTCCTTATTAATTTTGACCAGCTAAATACAATGATGCTATTAAAATTACCCGAAAATACCGGGAACATCTCCTATTTTGAGGTTAAAGTTGTATTTCTCTAGATTATCCCCTATCTAAACTTCACCTATCTTACATTTTACTAAGTATTCGAAGGTAAGTTAAAGATGAATTTATAGTTTTTTTGTTTAAATGGAATATTCAATATGGTGACTTTTTGAGACAAAATTGAATGATTTTAATTGCGTTATCTTATAATAGTTACAAAACATGGAAATATATTTACAAAAGATGCTTATTTAAAACCCAAAAATCTACTAATTTAAAAGCCTAATAAAAAACAATAAACATTTTCAAAATGGAAAATAACCCCAAAATAAAACAATCTGAAGTTCAACACTGCGTCATATTGGATTTGCCATTTTAGATATCGGAAGTCAATCATCTAATTGATATTGAAAATATCCTGTACTTGTTGTTTATGGTTTGTGTATTTTCAGATAACAATTTCTCCACACAATATCGACAGGTTTAGCAATACTTGTAACGATATAGGGGATTATCTGGAGAAATATAACTTTAACATCAAAATGAAAAATGTTTCCGGTGTTTCCAAGCAATTCTAATAGTATCACTGATTAAAATTAGTAAGGAATGATAACATTTAAGGATATATAATAACATATAAGGAATGATAATATTTTCACGTTTGTCTCGATAGGCAAAAACGGTCTTTTTTCACTATTGTTCTTTAGAAAATATTATCGTTATATATTCGATAGACATTGTTATCACGTAAAAATATCGAATATAGATATTTTCGATATTTTGTAAAGTATTCATGTTGAATATGAATAGATATTTTATATATCGGATAAATATTTAATATTTCTAATAAAAATTGGAGAGAACTATAATATACTAATTCTTTTAATATAAATATTTAATATAATATTAATATAAATATTTTTTTCATATAAATATCTTGAATAAAAGCAATGAAAAAAATGAAGAAAAGAGTAATATTTGTCTTGCTCTAACTTATTTCACCAGATTAGCAGTGCAGCTGAAAAGAAAAAATCAATTAACTTTAATGTGAAAAATTTGTGAATTTATGAATAATTAAAAAATATATATTCGATATTCTATTCATAAAATTTTATTCGATATTTTCATATTGAATATAACAAAAATATTGAATTTGATAGAGATGACTATCTCTAGTAATCGAAAGAAGAATTTATTCTCTCTAGAGGCTACTCAACAATTACGCAATATTTGAGCATTTTTTCCTCTTCTTCCTTTTGGCACATTTCGTCGCAAAGTTTGAACTACTTTCCAATATTATATTATATATGGTATTATCCCTTCTCCTTACTCTCTTATATAGAATAAGAAAAAATAGCTTATAATTATATTGTAAGTGTACTGAAAAAAAACTTAAAAACTTATTTGTGGGATATGAAGTTTATTTTTGTGAATAAGTTTTATATTATAAATAAATTTTCTAGTATTTTTTCTTATTATTAATATATTATTATTAGGCTATTATCTTTTTCTAAAATACAAATAATTTGTCGGTATCATATAAAATTTATTACTTCATTTTATAATTTTTATTATTAAATGTTGTGTTTTAAAAAAAAAGTATTTCACAATTAAAGTTTTGTTTATTAACACAAAATTAAATTATTTTTATAGAATAAACTACCCGGCGTTGGCCGGGTTACCACAAAATGTCAAAGAGATGCAATCAAAGAGAGAAGGTCGGCCCCAGCTCATATTTTCTGCAGGATCTTGGAAAGTAACTATGCAAAATTTGATCCAGATTGGTCAAAGGGTTTAGGAATGTATAGGGAACATATAGACGGATATTCTATTTTATATGTTTATAGATAATATTTTTAGATATGAAAATTTAGATTCAGAATACGTGTAACATTTCATAGCCTTTACTGGTTACACGACATTTTTCCGAAAACTAGATGGAAAAATGTTACTGACAAAAACCTCTAGGCAACACAATTTTAATTTCTGCGGATTAGTGACAGTTTGTTATTCGACACATACACACGCATATGTCAAAATGATTCCGCAAAATTCATGGACTTGCTACTTCAATAGTGTCACTAATTCGCAGAAATTAGAATTATTGCCTAGGGGTTTTTGTTGGTACCACCATTTTCCCATCTAGTTTTCGGAAAAATGTCGTGTAACCTGTTTACTCTTCCCGCCTGCCATCACAAACCGTCATGCAAACTAACAGATCTCTACTTTCCTTGTGGTATGCCGTAATTGTTTACAAGAATATTATAAAACTTTACCAAACGAAAAGTTGGTTGACTCGAAGTAATAAGCCAATTTTTGTTTTGTTTTAATATTTTTGAACAAAATGCTGAATTTACTAAAATTCAGAATGTATTTTGAATAAATTTGATCCTTTGGATGAATTTATGATAAATTTGTTGTATTATATACAATCTGTATATTATACATTCTGAATCTTAGTAAATTTAGCATTTTAATCAAGAATATTGAGACAAAACAACCTGTATATTCGCAAATCTGTCATAAGATACATGACACGACAATGTCTATGTACAAGTAAATTAGGTAAAAAATGGTTATATGCTTGTATATAAGTTCACAAACTGAGTTAAAAAATCTTGTAACATGTTACAAGTTACCACGTATATTTTTAACTTAAAATGTTAAGTTGTTCGCAAAATGATAGAAAAATTTATGTTCAGTTTGACCTAATCTATATTTACACGAATATTTTCGTGTCTTAATGTCAAACACTCCGTATAAACTTATAAAATATTTGAAACAGCTAACATTTACTTGAATGCAGCGTGCACTTTTCTGTGTGTGTGTGTTTTGATCCGTTTTAGATTCGTGTTATTTTCACCTGGAAGCGATTTATTTTGTTTCCGCCATTTCGACTAGTTCCATTTAAAGCGTTCAGATACATTTATATGTAAAAAAAGATATTTAAACGGCACACATAAATATCTTAATCAAGTGGCTGATGCGGCATAAAATTGAATGAATTGCTCATTGAGAGATCAATATTTAATATATCGAACCTCTGATATTTTTACATCAAAGGATGAGGAAACGCAACAAGCAGCAAATCGTCGGTATCGTGCGCGACACAGCAGCAAGAACGCCAGCAAAAAGTCCTTCTCCATCGCGCTCGTAATGCGGCGCGTTAATGAGCGCAATTAATTCGCCTGATTAATGGCCGCGACAGCCGTCGCGCTATCACCCCCTGTCTCTCTGCCGTTGCCACCCCCCTCTACCCATCTTCTCCCGTCCGCCACCACTCATCCTTTCCCCGTCCTTTCCCATCTTCCACCCGTCTCCTTCTCCGCGATATTATTTATCTCACCGGCGGCGGCGTGTTATATTCTGCGCGATTCACCCGCTACATCTCGCGGAAGTGGCTTTTGCATTTCCCGGCTTAGATTCGGTCGCGTTTAATTGCATTCCCTTGTCGGGTATTCCGTCCCTCGGCCCTTTCTCCTTTTAAATCCCGTTATTACACCATTATCACGACATATCCCGTGTCTCGTGGCGAGCACCGATGAAAATATTTCTGGTCCGATTTGCGGTGCGGTTCAACAAGATTGTTAAAATTCTCGCTCGACGACTGGTTCGTTCTCGCAACTGCGGAAATATCCTATCCGACCGCATTCCGAAGTGCATGTAAGTGCGATATATAATTTTACGCATCGATTTTCCGGTCGTCGTTGCGCGCATATAATTCCCAGTTCTTTATGACAGGAGAAGACAGGAGAAGACAGATATTTAATGGTGACGGATATCGTGTTCGTGAAATATTCACAGCAGCTTGGAACATTAACACGTGCGAATGTGCGAAATGGAATTATTCCTCGTTAATTTTGTAACTTATGTCGCATCGTGTGTCTCTATCGACCTGCGAGCTGCTCGATTTTTACGTACACGTAGCAGAATATCATTCTACTACTAAGAAAAGCGATTATACTCAGTTTACTTTCCTTCTTTTAAATAATGATTACCTTGAACGAAGAATATTTTCTTGATAATAATCTTAAAATATACTCACCACAAATTTCAGGAAAGCTCATTATCAAGTACTCAAAAGAAGAATTTATATTCTTTACCAGAATATTATCAAACTTTATAGAAGAAAAATTAGTTTCACTTTGTGTAATTAAGCGAGCTAAATTTTTTTTTCAATTTAATATCCTTGATTGAAATGCTAAACTTAACTTATTAGGTAGCTTATTTAATATTTAGTATATTAAATATCTATAATAAATAGATTTGAAGTTTATAGTGAACTTATGATAGACTTATGACGGATGTAAACTTATGAAATACTTCAAAGTAACATTTATTTAACTCTTTCACGGCCAAATTATTTCTGTTGATTTGAATTTGTTCATTTTCTAGCATATAGGGATTTTAAGATTGCTGATTACGAATTTGAGATCAAAAACTGAAAAATTCAAAATAGTGGACCCAATATGGCGGACATGAAATGCTAAATGCGAGTTAATCGACTTCAAACTCAATAATCAAACCCCGACTTGTGAGAGGCAAGGGGACGCACCATAATAAAATGTATCCTGATTTGTTATTGAAATTTTCTGTGTTCTTTTTTTATTTCGAAGTCTACTTTTAGTCGTATTACCACTCTAATGGTGGTTTTTGGCATATTATAAGAGTGAGGGATAGTTTTTTTATCAGATCCTTTTTTCAATTGATTCTGTTGTCGATTCGAAATATACATGAACTGGAGAGTAATAAAAGTATGTTTTTTGTAGTATGATCACTGCCAAGGGTGATTTTTGTTATATTATTACATTTAGGAGTGGTTTTTGGCAGAATTTTTTCACGAATAATCTCCATATCCTTTCCCAATATATACTGACTAGAGAGTAATAAAAGTCTATTTCTAGGCCTATCAACACTGCTAAGGGTAATTTTTGGCATTTTATTATAGTTAGGGTGGTTTTTCTCAAGGACATTTTTCGCACATATTCTTAACGTTGCTGTAAAATATATACATAAAATTGAAGTGAAAAAGAAAATTTGCCTACAATTAATGGTCATTTATCATTTTTTAGCAATTTTCGCACTTTTTGACAGTGTTTAGCTGAAGAGGTGCTACTTGCATACTCGCCGAATTTTTCGTAAATAGTTCCATCTTTCCTCTTTAAAAGGAGACTGTAACAATTTCGATATTTTCATTTTTGTAGAAGTTACGATTTTTCAAAGTATATGTCTCACTGGTCGTTAAAGGGTTAAATGCAAGAAAGGACAAGATAGCAGTGGCGTAGCCAGAAAAAAGTTTTGGGGGGGCTGCATTTTTTATTTTTGACGAGCAAAAAAAGATCATTCGAAACAATTTTTCTCACACTTAGCGTAACCCATAAAATTAATTTCGGGGGGGGGGCTGCAGTCCCCTCAGTCCCCCCCCTCCGGCTATGCCACTGCAAGATAGTGATATGAAACAGGGCTGATTTCTTTAAGAATAGTTGTGATTTGTTGATAACTGAAATAAACGTAATTATTAGGATCTTTATTTGCTTCCAAAGAGATTTTTGACTATGTGCTACAGTATTATTTACAATATCAAGAGAAGTTGCTTTGTTTTTTCCTGTTAAAACCTTTCATAAGGTAAGATTCAGAAATGTTTTTCCTGTTTTAATCGATAAATCGAATATATTAGTTATAGTGTATCGATTAAGAGCAAAATTAAACTTCCAAATCAAAATATTACTTATTTAGAAATATTTTTTCTACTGTGAGATTCATTTGATTGTTTGGAAAATATGAATGATAATACGGAACAAGTTGTTTCATATTGCAACCATTCTTTTTTTCAAGTATTGCTATGCGAAGAAAAAAATTAAGATTTACGTCTTTATGTAGTGGGTGTGAAAGTCATGTTTTTATTTGAGACTTCTATTAATAGACCTGCGACATAATTTGAATTATTGAGCTTATTTCATTAAATTTTTATTTTTTAATTTTAATTTTTAGTTTATGAGATTTTTACATTTAAAGAAATTTAATTTAAAAAGCTATTTCAATATCGACACTTTTATAATAACGAAAAGTAAGCTTTTTTATATTAATATGTTTATGTTTCATATTCTATATTATTTTATATTATTCTGTTTTCTATCACTTGCAATATGTTAAAATAAATTATCCTCTTTGAACAGTTGATTTTTATTCCTAATAATTAGGTTATAAAAGATAGATTGGCTAATACTTTATTGATACAATTATTGCATTTAATATTAAGTTTTTCGTTTAAAAGAAATGATCCATATTACCACTTTATGCCCTATTTTTCTGTGTGTAACGGAAAACTAGCGGTAGATCAGAATTGAGAAGTTATAATTTCGCGCCATCATTCATTTTTCCTTTTTTTTTTTGAACATCCGTTCTCCGAGCGACGAGACAACACCCTGTATAGTCATTCGACCGAAATCCTGTCCGTACTGTACCGCGCATACCATACCTCGAAGGAGAGAGGAGGGAGTTGTTTAGTCACCGTCGCGTTTAGATATATATATAGTACTCCGGCCTCCATTAAGGAAATGAATTTTCACCCTGTCTCTTCCGATCCCATCTCTGTCTACCCGCCCCCGCCTGGTCTCTCCCCATCTCTCCTCCGGAAAAACTAGTCGACTATTCTCGCTCTGGCGTCACCTCGCTTCTCCCCTGCCGGGACTACGCGAGTCGTCTCGAATCCTTATCGCATACAGACTGTTCCCTCCCGTGTGCCACTCGTCAGCCAATTATTTTCACTAATTAACGAGAAGCGCTGGTGATTATACGCCTTTAAGGCAGCGGTAAGACTCGCAAGAAGGTGGATTCCGCTACGACGCAGCGGAAAGACGTCGCGATCGTAGCAAGACTCGGCTTGATCCTTCGTAGGATCACGTCCGAAGAATTAACGATACAGCGTTCGTAGAATTTCCCCGCTGTGCGAGAAGTTCGTTTAACTTCCCCTGGGAATAATACTTCTAAATAAAAGTTTTCACTCGGCAGGAGGGAAAAGAGCGAAAGAAGGAGAGAAAGAGGGAGAGAAGGGAAGAGGAACAAAGAGAAGGAGGGAGAGAGAGAGAGACAGTTTTTTTCGTTTTTCCTTCTTCTACCTTTTTTATGCACTTGAGCTTTTATTTCAAAATTCATCGGCATTATATGTATATACGGCTCTTTGAGAGCGGACTCCTCGATTTAAATTTAACACAGTCTGTTATCGTCACGTTTCAATCATGTCAATATTAAGAGACTTGTCCCAGTTTCCGAACAAAAATCCTATCTATCTATCTATCTATCTACATATCTACCTATCTATCTGTCTAGATGGCTATCTATCCATTTAGGTCAATAAAAGGACTCGTCTAGCACTTTCATAAATATGGATTCTCAATAAATATACCAATGCATCGTTGTATGCGGCAAATGCAATGAAAATGGTACCACGAATGGTGATTTTCAGAGGTGATAGGGGATGGTTCGTGTCGCTAAACCATCCGCGAGTCTGGCTTGGGCGATGGAAGACGAGCCGTTATCTCCGCGGAAGAAATTGCTTTTGGTTTTATCACGCGGTTGCGATTGATATAGATTGATCATCCTGACCCTCTCTCGCGGGGTAGATAAATCATTCTCGGAAAAGATAGGGTTGAACGACGAGCGTGACTGGTCGCCGAGAAATCTCGAAACGCGTCCCGAGGAAAATCCTATCCCATTATTTCTGCTTCTGCCGCGCGCGAATAGCGTAATTTTGACTCCATTTAACAGTTCACTTAACACTATTACGCGTCGTGTGCGCTCGACTCGACTTTATTCGATTATATTAATATCGCGCACTGTTTTCCGCCCATGGCGCGCACTTTTACATTAATTCCTATTTATTGATCACATCGTATTCCGCTCGTAAGTCGGCCTGATCTCATTTCTTTTTCATTCCGATGCGAACGACGCGCATCCACGGGGCGCGAAAAGCCTCGACTATTGACGAATAAATGTGGCGTTTCGCCCTCGCGTGATCGCGACTTTTTATCGGGCGATAAAATGTTTAACGACTCCTGCGCCCCCTCTTTCGCGTCTCCCTTCCCGACTGCGGAATTCATTTTCCTTCGGTTTGTCAAAGGGGGTGTAAAAAACGGGATGAAATATGAATCCCGTCGACGAAAAATTCCCACGAGATGCCGGAGACACAATGAGACCAAGAGACGAGCCGTAAAGCGAATAAAGAGCGTCCGGGAAATAGCACGCGCTAGAGAGGGCTTTCCGTTTTCCGGACGAGATTCCGCCGGCGCGTTTTGGCTCCGATAAAATTGCGTTTGTCAATGATATCGATTGAAGTTAGTGTAATTTGACGTGCAGGTAACATATTCATAATTATTTCGCAAATCAGAAAAAGGATAATTATTTGATTGTTATTCGATATAAATTAATAGTAAATCGTTGAATAATTGATGCATTATTATTTGACAACACTCGCACAATTATTTAAAATTATTTATCGAAGCGTTAATTTACCGTTATTTACTTATTATTAAATTATTTACTTATTTATTATAAATCATTCCGTGCACAACGGGCGAGCTTTGTGAAGATCGAAAGCGTGAGACATACAAGAGATACTACATAACGTCGATTAATTGAGTATCAAGTTAATTATTCTCTGTATTCCAACTGATAGGCGAACGTTGATAATTAAGATAAACAAAACTCAAGCGCCGTTCGAGTATGGTGCATTCGAATAAAATGGCGGTGCAACTAAAAGCGAATTATACAAGGTGTTTGATAATTAATGACACAGCGTTCTTGTGCAGATAATGTGGATTAAACTAGACGGGGAAATGCTGCACCATTTTGAAAGTATCGCAATAGTTGTTTAGGAATTACTTAAACAATATCAATTGAGTGTCGAGTTAATTATTCTTTGAATTTCGGTTGGTAGTGTAAGTGAACGTCGATAGTTAAGATAAACAATTCAACGTTCAAGAAAGACCTATTCGAACAAAATAACAACTGAAAACAAATTATATAGGGTATTTGACAATTAATGACACAACACTCGTGTGCAGATAGTATGGATTTAACTTAACCCCTTGAGTGTATATGTATCATATATATATACATCATATGTATACAGAAAATATACGAAAATATACTCGTATATCATATGTATACAGAAAAAGTTCGTGCCATCAGTATGTAATGTACATACCCGAACAAAAATTGAATCTAATAATTGTCTAGTAATGACACAGAAAAATTGGGTCTTATATCGCTACTAGTTAGGAATATAACGCTCATTTTTCCTAATGACTGTAAAATTATTTAATAGCTAGATACAAAAAAAAACTTATAATTATAATTGGTATAGTTAGACAATTCTGATATCCAATTCAGGAGTTACCGATGATTTTCTATCTCGTTACTAATCTTTTTTATCTAGCCACTATCTATGTAATTGGCATAGTTACTAGATAGTCCTGACATTCAAAAGACTGATTAGGAATATTTAGCTAGTCACGAGCTAGTGACTGGCTAGAAAACTTATCTAGTCATTACTATTTAATTACTAGTCTTGAAATTTGCTCTACTAGATATATATTTGCTCGGGTATATGTATATCTTAAAAAAAAAAACTGATTTATCCTTTTGCGATTTGTATGAAGCTTGATATCTTACAGTTTACAGCTAGGTCTCTGAATCCGAATATAGTATCAGAATCTCAAAATTCAAAATGGTAGATCCAATATGGCGGATCAAAAGTTGGAAAAATAATTAGATTTTTATAAAAATGATTGTACTAAGGTCTCTCTCTCGTTGAATACAAATATGATATTTGAATTTCAAAATTCAAAATAGCAGATCTAATATGGCGAGTCAAAAATTGGAAAAATAATTGGATTTTTATATTTTGATCCGTCATATTGGATCCGCTATTTTGAATTTTGAAATTTTGATATATTCGGATTCAGTGACTTTGAAAACCTCAATACTAAAATCATAGTGGAAATATAAGAAGAAACTTTTTTTCACACACTGATGTCACACTGGTACACATGGAAGTCTCATTTTTGCCACACAGTCAAGGAATTAAACAGGAGTCTTCTACTATTTTGCGAGTATTGTAATAGTTATCAAACAATTAATTAACCAATATTAATTGAGTGTTGAGTTAATTATTTTCTTTATTCCGACTGATAGCGTAGGCGAACATTGATAAGTGAAATAAAACATAGCAAATAGTACGCAGGGAGCAGTTGGACGAGTTCTGTAGACAAATCCTTTTCTAGATAGTTCAAATCTGTTAGTCTCGATCTACAATAGGTGTAGTATGCTTTAAGCCATAAGAAATTAACTAATCACGATTGATTATTATTCTATAATTCGACTATGATTTGTCAATTTCTTAAAGCTTAAAGCTTACTACACCTATTGTAGATCGGAACTTTACAATTGCCTGGCAACGATGTATGATACGATGTGGACAATAGATGTGTGCAGTCTCTAGCATCATGTACCGCTTTCTGCGTACTCATTCGTTAATATTGTCTAATTAATCTCTTAGTAACTATAATGAAATTTACGAAATGGTACATGACTTTTCTGTTCAGTTTAATACGGTCTACTTGCACACAAACGATATGTCATTAATAGAGATTCTGTAGAGAACTTCGAAAGAGCTTTACATGTATAAATGAATTCAAAGGAAAATTCAAAGGAACGAGGAAGGAAGAATTGATAATACAGAGATGCAAAGTGTGGAATGATCACGAAAACAAAAATAAGAGAAAAGTGGGCTTTATTAGAACTATTTTGATATTTAGTAGCGGTATAAAATATACACACATATATAATATAATAATAATAATAGTGACTTTCTTTGTTTTCTTACACCAAGTAAAAGTTAAATAAGCTGAGAGAACGAGAGAGCTTGCGAGTCTTTAAATAAGACAATCCTTCGGGCGTCTTTAGACAAGTCTTTGTTCACCACTTTTCGAGAAATCAAGAAGTAAAATTAAATGAAATTAACGTAAAAATTAATACGCTTATTTAAGAAAAGTGACAAAGTGCAATAAAAGTTTCAATTTTTTGAAGATTTTGTGGAGAATGTTATGAGGAATTTTGTGGAGACGAGTTAAGGTGATGCTATATTTGAAAATTTTACCAATGAGATATTTACGTTTTAACTGACTTTTAAATAAGGAGTTCTCAATTTGTTCCGTATGTATATTTCTTATTTGAGAATTGTTAGAGATATTAAGATGGAATTTTTCTGTAGTTTTAGTATAGTTTTGTAGTTCTTTAGTTTAGTATGTTACCTACATAGTTCTTAGATTAGTCTTATTAGACGAGTTTGTACGAGGACCTGGAAATTGGATAATTTCATTACTTTCTTGAAAATCCGAGAACATCTAGAGACATAAGACGAAACATTTATTTTTAACTGACTCAAAATGCGAATTTTTTTAACTGAATTAAAAAAAATAACTTTTAATAAATAATTAAAAATTACAATATAAAGACTTTTTTAAACAAAAGTAAACCGCTTTAAAAAATCTCAGAAGCTCCAAAAAATATAAAATAGAAGAAAAGATTCAAACATAGTTTAAGTATAGATTACCAATGTTTTCATTTTGTATGATGCATTTTGTATGATATTGAGAAACATTTAAGTCCCTTTTTTTCAAGGTAGCATATAATGAAGCTTGATTATACGACAGTTTTAGAGTCGGCTTAAAAGTTATAAAAGGTTTTATTTTTCGACATTTGAAAAATTATGCCGATATATATATTTTATTTTCTATTTAGAAATGTAAACATATAATTGATATAATTGTTTATGAGCTATAAACAATATAAGGATGGATTATATATTGAAGACTATAATTATAATTTAATTGAAAATATCGTATTCACTAGCGTAATCTCACGTTATACATGATGTAATGTTGCAAATATGGACTATATAGGTGGTCCTAATATAGGCTAGTAAATAATAGTCTTGCTAGTTGAAAAGAGACGATTTGAAGGAAATAATGACGCAAATTGTCTAACAAGAAATTTTCTGATGTTACAAAGGGAAAATTGTGAATAATATGCTTTTTACATACACAAGAATAGTACTGCGACACAAGATAAAAAGATGATTGCGTATGCGATTTTTGCTGATGAATATTATGAGAAATAAAATAAAAAATATATATACAGGGTGTTCCCAAAAGGTGGTACCAAATTTTAGGGGTATGTAGTACTCGTTAAAACAAACCAAAAACTCTTAATGAACAGTACTCCGAAAACCTTTTATTTCTGAGTTATAAAGCATTTTGTTCTGTGAAAAATAGAAAATAACTAAAATTTACAATAAATGTTCAATGTGCTCTCCGTCCATTTCAACACATAATTTGGCATGTCTCCTCATTGAAGATCGAACACGTTTAAAGATTCCGGGTTTACTCCGTATTTGTTGACAACAGTTTTCATTTCTCTGAGGTAATTTCTAATATTGTTATATATAACAATATTAGCACAAGGTTGCATAGGTGGCTAAAAATATTGAGATAAAATTATTTCATACTTTTCAGGATTTTTGAGTTTCTTAAAAATGATTTATATTTTTGTAACAAAATTCTTTTATTTTTCGTACTTTTTAATTATTTATTAAAAGTTTATTTTCGAAGTTTTTCAAAAGAAATTCTTTCTTTTTGAAGTCAGTTAAAAGTAAAATATTTATCTCATATTTCTAGATGTTTTCAGATTTTTAAGAAATTCTTTGAGGTTCTTAAAGACGATTTATCTTTTTTGCAAAGTTTACGATGTATATTGGTTGGCAGGATTATAAATATCTTTATATAATGAAAGTATCTGGAAGAACTTACGATTACGAAAACAACAGGAAATTTCAAAATTGATCTTGAATAAAATCTTGAGCTTTCAGTTAACGTATATTTGCTTTATGAAAAAGTTTTGACGCTTATACATATCGTACCTGTATTTGCTTCGCTTAGAAAAATTTCAAAGAACATTGCTACACTTTTACAACTGAATATAGAAGCTTAAAAATATCGAGAAAAATTTCCAGAAAGACACTTATATATGTATGATTATGTTTTCCGCTAACAAAGCAGTACACATTTATATAGGATCTATATATATAAAAAATATGAAAAGGGTAGTATAATTGTGTTCATTTGACACAACTTTTAATTAACTCTACGTTATCGATATTTGTATTAAGTTACTATTTAGAGAAATTATATATTTTTGGTGTCATCCACTATCCTTTTAAACGATTTTATATACGAGAGAATTAACAAGATATTCCGTAAAAACATACACAGAGACACAATCAGTGAAAACGGCGGTAAAAGCAGATGCGTTCGATCGATGAAAATTCGGGCGACACCGAATGCGCTCGACTAAGAGTGAAATTATGCGTCGCTAATTAGAATCGCGGTGTTGGTCGTCATCAGCGGAGTTCTAATAATTTGGAATAATCCAGACCCGAGTCTTTAATTTGCATTCGAGCGGTCGACAAAGCGCTGGTCGCTTACCCTACGTTCCTTTTGGGCGTTTACGTGCTGTAAGCGTCATTCTATCTTTATTGCTCATTAGATACAGAAGAAAGATAGAGTGACGCTTATAAGCGCTTAAAGCGCATGAACGCCCAAAAGGAACGTAGCCTTAGTTAGTTAAAAGAATCGAACGAAGGAACAGAATTTTGCATTGATCAGTCACGATGAGTTATAGAGGGGGAATTAATTCCTTGCCATCCGTTCGATGGCCGGCGCACTCACTCGAATTAGCACCCTCGATGCTCGGCCGTGTCCTCGATGTCAAAGGCATGCTTTATCTCGAAACGCCGGTGGCGCCGATTCGAAAATCAGCGTTGGAAAATAACGCGAAATATACACACGTAACATCGCATCTGTAACTGATAACCGCGAGATGTCAGATCCGTGACGAAGGAAGGGGGAAAATGTAGAAGGACGTTGAAGATGGTTTTTTCTGTCGCCTGAATTAGCTGAACTATATATTTGTATACCTTTCATCTCGTAGTATATTAATAGCGTATTCAATTTCCACAGGAAATAACGCGTTACTTGTAACGTCGTTATCGTCATTTTTTTTTCAATAACTATTGTTACTTTTTATTGGTAATGGTAGTGGTGACATCGTTACATTTTACAGATAACGAATCCAATCGTTACTTTTATATTATTGTAATTATCTTTCAATAGATGATGCGTTAGTCGCGCGTTGATAGCGTGTATTAGGTGTTCTTCATTGGATAAAAATATCTCGATACTTGCTGGAAGATAGTAGTAAGTACATAGTTTTATCTTATTCTTTATGTAAAAATGATTATCAGTGCAAAGTCGGATTTTGCAATTCAATCGTTAAACATTTTTAATAAATTTAATAATAGGTATGTTTTGTGTAGTTTACTTTTGTAAGAAACCATGAAACAAATTGTTATTATTATACTAAGCTTATTATTAAAGGACCCCGCACAAAACCTATGGAAAATGATTTTTGGTCAAATTGGCTGAAATTTCACTATGTTATAGTTTCCGCCATGCTGATAAAAAAGTTATCATTGCACCAAGTTCCAAAAGTCAATATTTCCCAAGATATAAAGGGTCAAAGTAGTGAAATATGATCATCCGCAGTAGTAAGACGTATGTTATAAGTATAAGTGATACATTGATATTTATTCACAAAATAAATAAAAATCGATTTTTACATATATATATATATATATATATATATATATATATATATATATATATATATGTAATAAATATTTAGTTCCGCAATATATATGTATATGTATATACAGGGTGGGGCAAAAGTATCGGTGAAATATCTCGGAAAATATAAGTTTTACAAAAAACTGTTTCAGATCTTAAAAAGATCTATTGTATTTACTGATTTTAGCAGATTGATCTTGGGTGGCGTTGCCAAGGTAAAAAATCAGTTGTTTTCACGGCTACTCACAATCAGTTGTTTTCACAGCTACTCACAATTAGTTGTTTTCACAGCTATTCAAAATCAGTTGTTTTCACGACTACTCACAATCAGTTGTTTTCACAGCTACTCAAAATCAAAACTGATTGTGAGTAGCCGTGAAAACAACTGATTTTTGACCTTGGAAACGCCACCCAAGATCAATCTGCTAAAATCAGTAAATACAATAGATCTTTTTAAGATCTGAAACAGTTTTTTATAAAACTTATATTTTTCGA
>NW_022639507.1:411277-412588 GCF_010583005.1 Odontomachus brunneus | reverse complement strand
TGTAAATATCGATTTTTATTTATTTTGTGAATAAATATCAATGTATCACTTATACTTATAACATACATATAACATACGTCTTACTACCGCGGATGACCATATTTCACTACTTTGACCCTTTATATCTTGGGAAATATTGACTTTTGAGACTTGGTGCAATGATAACTTTTTATCAGCATGGCGAAAACTATAACATAGTGAAATTTCAGCCAATTTGACCGAAAACCATTTTCCATAGGTTTTGTGCGGGGTCCTTTATTAACAATTTTTAAGAGTCAAATTGCAATATCTGGCTTTGTAATAATAATTTTTATATGGAGATTAGTAAAAATAAGAAACAGTCTTGAATAGTTTGTTCTTTTTAGATAAACTGGTCACATTAAAAATAATAATTTTAGCTTAAAAAAATTATTTTATTTTAAAATTCATTACATATTTTATTTCAGTAATGAAAAAATAACGAACCGTTCTTAATAACGGTAACAGTGATGCTTTATTTTTTAAAATTAGTAACGAGTAACGGTAACGAGTTACTTTTAACGATGAGTAATAGTAACGGTAGCACGTTATTTTTTTGAAGTAACGTTCTCAACTTTGTCAATTTTACTTCTATAGTTAATGAAGAAGGAAAGTTGCAACACAATTACTTTGATAAATTTTAAAATGCATTTGTTTTAATTTTAATTAAAATTAAATTTGTTTTAAAATTAATTATAAAAGCTATTTTTCATTAATTCTCGAAAGATAAATCTTTCTATTTAATGGTGGATATTTTTTGAAACTCATCGAGATTAATGTATCGAAATTTTTCTTTCACTAATTTTGTATATGTATGATGTGTGTTTTAAAGCTTTATAGATTTAAAATTTTTATTTTTTCCTCAAATCTGTTTTGTTTTTAATTTGAAAAAAGCGTAAAGTTAACATAAAAATATCCGCCTCCACAATGTATCGATCCAACACATCTTTTTTCGAAGAGAGAAAAAGTATATATCTTTATACTTTTATATGAGGTTTACGAGGGTGGTCTGAAAAGTTTCCGACCTCAACGTGAAGATAGCAGCACTTGTAAATAAAAGCTAGTGAATTTCGTTGTTCATCTGTTGACAGTTACTCACCGAAGTTTCAGCCATTTTGGACTCGCAGTTGTTATGTAACAGTCGTTTGAGTAAGTTGATGTGAGTGTTTTTGTGAAAATGGACAAAATCGAGTATCGAGCTGTCATTAAATATTTGTTTTTGAAAGGCAATACGCCTACGCAAATCAAAGATGAGTTGGATTCTGTGTATGGGGACTCTGCACCATCATTTAC
>NW_022639507.1:405312-407696 GCF_010583005.1 Odontomachus brunneus | reverse complement strand
AATCCACGAATTACGGTTTGAACTGCTTGACCATCCACCTTACTCACCAGATCTAGCCCCAAGCGACTTCTTTTTGTTCCCTCATCTAAAAATTGCGCTCGGAGGACAGAGATTTTCGTCAAATGAAGAGGCAATCACCTTCGTGAACAATTATTTTGCAGAGAAAAACGCCGAGTACTATTTCGACGGGTTACAGAGATGGGAGCATCGCTGGGAGAAGTGTGTAGATTTACAAGGAGACTATGTTGAAAAATAAAAAACAATTTTCAGAAAAAATGACTTGTATCTTTGTTAGGTCGGAAACTTTTCAGACCACCCTCGTATATGTTATACACAGGTAAGTGAAAGGAGTATATAACCATATAAGAGCAGCATGCTCTCATTTCCCACATAGTGGTCCATAGAAAACTTTTCACGAGTTGTTACATAACTATAGATTTATTAATTAATCGTATCTTATATAAGACTCGCAGAACTAGCAATCTTAATCTCAACGACGGATACTTAGTTTGTCCTCTTTTAGAACTCACAGTCGATCTTTTCTCTCGGCACAAAAACGTCGTAGTAGTTTTTCCCTTACGCCGCAACTTTTACATCTCCGTGATGAAACTGTACATTAAAATACCGTGGAAATATAAAGATCATCGTGCGCTTTCTTAATTAAAAGGCACAATTTCGTTATGTATTTATTCTTGTGAAGAAAAAAAATATAATAAAAAGAAACTTTATTCTTGGAACACTTTGTATGTTCTCAGTAACTTTAAATCACGATAAATTCGGTCAGTCTTCGCTATTTCGCACAACGGTGGAAAAGCTGAAAAAGAATGCTGCATTTGGTAATAACTGATAAACTTAGGTAATAAACTGAGAGAAAAAATTATTGATCTAATGAAAATTAGTTATATTTAGCCCCAGTCATTGTCTTTGTGGTAAAATCGTAATAGTAACATGAATATAAAATTATTATTATTAACATTATAGTAGGATTTAATAAAAAAATGTGATAAAAAGACTTTTTTTGACAATAGTTTATAGTAATTATTTTTTAGTTAATAATAATTATTTCTTTACGTAATTATACACTTTTATTACAAATTTGAAACACGTATGAACACATATAAACACAAATATGAAATATTTTTCTTTACGTAGTTATCAGATGCTTTAGCGAAATAACTCCAATTAAACATATAAGTGAATATAACAAAATAATTTCGTAAGTATTGTATCCAAAAAAAGAACTCTACTTGTAAAGTACTAATAGTTATGAAGTCTAAACTTCTAATAATAGTTATAAAGTTCCAATAATTCTATATTCTATAATCCTATTCTAAGCAAAAATTTTTACCGAAAGAATAATCCTCTTTTAATGAAGTGAATTATTAATCAGAAATCTACTAGATATTTTCCTAACGTTTTCCTTTTGAATCAAGAGAAATATATTTATTTGCAGCAGAATACTTTTTTACATATGATACGAGAGACGCGACAAGCAAGACGCGTTGTAAGTAAAAAAGCAAATTCCTTTAATTTTAAAAACATTGTGCTTAGAATATTTTCATTTTGTTTTTAGAAGAATCTTCTTGATGCTACATATAAGAGTGAAATCTCCTAGGATTTAAAGTATTCTGTTAAGGATAAGATTAAACTTTTTTGTGTATAACAAATAACTTTAATAAAAGTTGATATTTATTGCCAGAATTTGATGACTATTGCCAATTTATGTGATACGTATTATCAAATAATTTATTAAAGAAAGTCATATTGTTTAATAATATTTACATATTATATAACAAATATAGAAACATGATCACATAAATACTTTAGTAATAGTCAAACTATATTTAATAATTATTTAAAATGATCAGATTATCCTCCCCCCTAAATCCGCGACATTTCATAAACTGTAAACTGGAGGCAAGGGGAAGAGAAATCACTAAAAATTTTATATATATATATATAGTATATATAGTATATATAGTATATTATTATATAATAAATATATATATATATATACAGTATGTTTGATAAGAGCGTGTACGGCAAAACTTTTTCCTCGAAACCGTTAGAGAGGGGATATGAACGCGAGCCAATAGCGGGGCTCTTCTCCCAAGATGCTTTGTCTAGAAAGCCTTAGTTATCGTTTGACTTTCGTCACAAAAGGGCGTATTTCAACATGAGTGCCGCGTACGCATCACGTTACGAAGCTGTGTTTCTATGTTCGCATCCGAAAGGACCAAAAATGTCGCGCGGAGCGGCTGCTAAGTATATGAAGAAGTCTAAGGCGTTTGTGAGTAAGTGGGTGAAACGTTATTCCGAGGTCAAAAACGTTGATGACTTGCCGGATCGTGGCTCTGTGCAGAAAACGACGAAAAAGGAGGACA
>NW_022639507.1:399180-405171 GCF_010583005.1 Odontomachus brunneus | reverse complement strand
TATATATATATATATATATATATATATATATATATATATATATATATATTTACTTATACATATATAAAAAGTAATTAAATAACAATGAAAATCTGCATATAGTAAACATAAAAATTGTTGCTAAGATAAAACTGTTGTTATCTTTACATAAAATTAAGAAAAAGAAGCAAAGCTGCTGTATTTGCCAGAGTTACAAATTTTTTTGAGAAAGACTTTTTTATCAAACAGATTTTTTAATTTTTTTAAACTATAACCTCCAGGACACAGTTTGGCCAAATCCGCAACAAATCGACATTCTGGATAGCATTCAAAAAAATATTCGAGACATAAAATGGAAAACTGGGACTATCTCATGAAAAACGAAACATCTGTTTATTTTAAATTATGGTCAAATTATTTTGTATTATTTAATTGGCTCAATTAAATAAAGAACTTATTTTACTAATTATTTTGTAATTATTTTCGGATGATTGTGATAACTATTATCATATTTGATATCAAATAAAATCATATTGTTTAACAACCACATTATATGACATATATACAAAATGACGAAATACTTTCGTAATAGTTAAACTATTTTGTAATTATTATGAGATTACTTGTATTATTATGAGATTACTTTGTATTATTTATAAAACCATATTTAAATAATTCAACTGAATGAAGAATTTGTTTTATATTAATCATTTTGTAATTATTACCAGATGGTTATAACTGTTACTATACTTGATATTAATTATAAAATATTACAATATTTAACCAAACTGTTTATTAACTATTACAAGACTATATTTCCAGCGCAGGAAACTACGAAATTATGATGAAGGCTAGACGCAATTTGACACTTTCGTCGAGTCGGAAGCTCGTAATAGGCACGTTAGGCGCGTTAGGCGTGAGCAGACTGTGCGTTCACACGTTGCGGGGGTGGGTCCTTAATTAATTAGCGTTAATTAACAAACGCGTCGTTGTGGCCCGTCCTATCTTCTCCTTGCTCCACTCTCACTCATTCCGGAATTCCCGAGGGACATCCGAGCTACCTTTGAAGTCGCATTTGGTTGCAAGCTCTGCCGCCTAGCTGGTAGGGTCAGCCCCTTCGCACAATATTCGGCAGCCGTAGCCCATCCTGGGCGGGCTGTTGCCTGCTAATTAAATATCGCTGTCGCGCTAATTTCCGCGGCGACGTTTCCCTAATTATTCGTCGGCAGAGCACGCCGCCGTCGTTGCCGCTAGCGCCGACGCAGACGCCAACGCTGTTTTCCTGATTATGTTTGATTAATGAGACAGCGGCTGGCTGCAACCAGCCAAACAAATGGAAGGTAAAATAAATATTTTTAAATCCGGTGCGCGTAATAAGTGGCTATTCGGGCTGGATTCATTCATCTTGAAACTCGAAATCTATATTCTTTTATTTTGTTTGACATTTTTATATGCAAGGATGTTACTTATATCTCAAAAAATAATGAGGAAATTAAAAAAAATTACTATATTGCATCTAAAAGTGATACGAACAATTTGATATTGATTCAAAGCGAGGATCAAAGTTATACACTTTGATATATAAACCTAGCTAACACATAGTAACGTCAAATAATATATATTAATAACGTAATAGTGATCTCTAATGTCATAGATAGAAATTCTCTATCTATATTTTATGAATTCTTTATCTATATTTATTAATTCTCTATCTATTTTATTAAGGTTAATGAATAATCGCCTGCGATCGTTTATCAATCTTCTGCAATTAATAACTCAAAAATCTACTTGGTTATTTGCAAAATGATAGAGGGCTTTGCAGTTTAACTTAATGTACGAATAGAGATATCATGCAACAAGATATCGCACATCCTGTGTTATACCGCGCATGATTACCAATCTTTAACTCTCGAAAAGGTCCAAATATAACCTCGAAACGCGCGATAATCTGTGAAGTCCCGCTTTCATTAATTGCATGTGTTTACTTTTAGCAAAAGAACAAGGATCTTTTGCTTTGATACAATTTATCAGTTTTATCAATAATTTTATTTGTTAAAATTTACGTATATTATGCAACGGAGAACTCATTGGATGGACTTGTGAGAGTCCAAGTGTTCTCGAGGGTTAATTGATAATTCAATATTTAATGTGGTTGTTTGTAAAATGGTAGAAGACTTTTAAGTTTAGTTTGACGAGTTCTACTTGCACACGTCTACTTGAATGTTCTACTTGAACTGGATGCGCGAATTGTGTCAGATAGTCTATATGATGTTGTTATCTCTAGAAAAGGGAACGATAATTAAAAAATAATGGCAGAAATTTAATGTTTTACATACGTAAATGTGTTTAAAGTAAAAATATGTTGTGATTCTACACGGGAAGAAAAGTATGAAATATGAACAAACTAGAAAATTCCAGTTCCAACTCTCAAAATTCTGTTCAAGTTAATAAAAAATCTTGTTAACTTGAATAGAATAATCTGATAACTTTAACTAGAATTTCTGGTTCGTTCATATTTCGCTATAAAATTGGGTAATCCGAACAAATTTTTTTCCGTGTGTTGTATCATGTATATGTGTATATGTTATGTTGGCGCGTACGTGTGTAAAAGTATGTATCATATGTTGTTATACGGAAAATAGGAATATTAATGTATTTATAATTTCCAGTAAATTTTTGCAGGAATTATACAGGCGATACATCCTTAAAGATTTATCTAGAAACCGAGTGAGTTAAAAACAAAGAAAAGGGAGACGCGAGAGGATGGGGAAAACTTGTGTACATGGCGGATTCTTCAATGAGAATTTTCGTATTGCATATTTTATGCATAACATATAAATATAAATTATGTTATTTGCAGCTAATTTATCTGCATCATTATATTTATATAGTACAGTTTACATATTGTTTATCGAACTCTTAGTCCAGAGTGAATGTTGCTTCAGCACTTTATCTAATTAAAATAAATAAAACGGAAAATATAGTCAACAGAAAATATAGTCGACAGACATGGAAGGCATACCGTCACGACGCGAAAAATATAATCTCCTCGCGCTTAAAAATACGTGGCTCGAAATGCGTCTAATATCGTCCGGGTTCGTCTGGGCGGAAGAGCACCTCGAGCATTCTTAATTACTCTAGTTGAAAACGCGTTATAAATAATTTTGTCGTATAATCTGAAATTCTTGTGCCCCGTTCATTCGTCGACATTCGTCACTCGGACGTTTTCGAGGATTCTCGCGGGTTGTAACACACTCGTTCCTGGGAGAGATGCGATATCGCGAGACGTCAACGGTGGTTTTTCGATGTCCCAGCCCTCTCTCCGACGGAAAGGTGGACTCGTCCGGTTCTTGCGTCCGATTCGTCTGTTTTTCAGCGACTGGCAATTTTTGAGTGACAAATTGTTGTTGCACACCCGTCGACGCTCGTCGATGGGGGCTTGCACGGGGCAAAAATGGAGAAGGAGGAGGCGAGGGGGTGAGAGCGAGAAAGGGTTGTTTCACAGCAGCCACCTACCCACCCACCTATCCATCCGCGCGTCCATCCTCCCTCCCTTCCCCCTCTCCCCCCTGGCAGCCGTTACGTCACTCTGGCACGTTGCTTTGCGCGGAGATGCGGCGGCTCGGCGGGGAGCACACGAGCGGCGAAGGGAGTAGGGCGACGGAGAAGGTCGATCAATATCAAGCTAAGCGTTCAGCACCTACCAACCTCTGTGGCGACCCGAGCAACGACACGTCCCGCTCGTTGCAGCCGAATAGATTTCGCGAGCACACACTGTGGAAAACCGCGACACTCATTCCGCCGTTAGTCCGTCGGATTTCCGGCATTGCGGTCCCTCTTATTTTATATAAATATCGTGTTTTATTAATACGTGTCGGCAGGTTCAGTAATGCTATTTTCCCTTCGTTTGTGAGAATGTATGTGTGTATGTATGTATATATGTGTGCGTGCGTGCGTACGTGTGTGCGTACGTGCGTGATGCGTGCGTGCGTGCGTGTATGTGTGTGCGACGGCGCGTGTGATAAACCGAATACCTGTTTATATACTGTTTCATTAGATACTGAAACGAATGTAACTCAAGTTATAATGCAACAGCGTGGAAAATGCAAGGAAAAATCATAGCCAGTCTTTGTAATCTTCCATTTTTCCCTCGCTATTTCCTGCTCGTTTAATTATGTCTTTCTTTCATTTCCTTATGAGAGACATAGGCAAGAATAGCCGCCAGCGCGGCTTACCTCTTTCATTTCATTTTCTGCTTTTTTTTTCCTTTTTATATGGTGGGTTCTGCCTCCGATTCTTCGGCTTCGTGATTTTTCTATTTCTTTCGCTTGTTGACAGCTTGTCCATTAATTCCTTCATGCAAAGAAATTGAGAAACTCATAATATAAATTCTAGAATTATTTGTAATTATATAACAACAATTCTCAGAAAATACATGCTTGTTCTTTAACGAACAGATCCGAGTGGAAATGTAACTTGTAGTTAACCTGAGTTAGAAGCTAATAGCCAGCTTAAATTAACCTTTTCTAATAACGAGGTAGAAAAATTTATTTAGCGAGTATTGGCTGACTATTAGCTTTTAACTCAGATCGACAGTTACATTTCCACTCGGGTCTGTTACTGATTGATTATTCATTGTAAATGTAGAATCGATTTTGTGATTTAGCTGGTATCTAGTCGTTGTATACAGGGTGTCCCAGACCACTTTTACAATCTCGCGTGCACTGAGAGAAAAAAATCGTTGGAATAACTATAATCTCAACTATATATTATAGTTCGTTTTGACCTCACACACACACACACACACACACACACATATTTATATTTCATTTAAATATGAAGATATAGCAGAATGAACATAGATTTATAGTTATCATCTTATTACTCTATGTGTATAATAAAGCACGCTTTGGGAATATAGTTATATGTACCTATATTTGCCAAATATTCCAATTGTATTGACTATATAAAATAGTTAATTTCTCTTACCATTCAATATTTGCTAGCTTACTATATTTTTTGTTTCAAATAATTATAATTCTTGGTAAAAGTTTTACATGGGTCAGTTATACTATGCTTATATTGTAAATATTACAAACATTATGGTGACATTTATTATAAAAATGATTTTTTTAACTATCTTTTTACTATGCCATTATAGTTCCAAATATCATACATTTTTCTCTCAGTGTGAGGACTTAGAGCGGATTGAGATGAACACAAAAGTCCTATATCGTTTGGCGATATTCGCAATAATAGTCGAGAAATTAATTGTGAAAGAATAAAGAAAAACACGCTGAATGGTCGGAGGGCTCGTACTGCAGCGCAAACCTAATAATATAGCACGCGGATGTGCAGTGAGTGGAAGAACATTGCGCCTGTGCTTATATAGCTGCGCTCCTACGTCTCGTCTCGGCACGGTGCGGCAAGATGTAAGATCGCAGCGAACAAGCACAAGCAGTGGTGCATTGTTCTTTCCCTCGCCGCACGCCGCCTACTGTTTCTTGACCAACTGAAACGCGCTAGATCTCGAGCGACTTCAGCGGTTCGAGTGCTCCTCCTTTCTTCACATGCAATTTTCTAAAATTAATTTTTCGAAAACTATTGAGTATATCGCAAAACGGTATGGGACTTTTGTGTTCATTTCAATTCGCTCTATGTCCTCGAGTCTACGAGAGATTGTGAAGATAGTTTGGGACTCCTTGTATGATAGAGTAAATGGCGCTGTGTGTGGTGTTTATTAAAAAAATATATATTTTTTTAATCGATATAGTAGTTAGATTATTCTAACTACTATATCATTAGCATTTTACAATTATATAGCAAATTACAAGCAATGTGAGTAGAAATGTAATCATGTAAAATGTTTATTTTGCGGGCCTGATCCCACAAAATAAACAAAATGTCAGCAAATTGGCAGCAAATTTGATCAGATACTGTGGCAGATTCATAGCCATTTGTGTCCGCATTAACCCGTAACAGATATTATTTTTAGTCAAGCTATAGGTATAA
>NW_022639507.1:391908-399170 GCF_010583005.1 Odontomachus brunneus | reverse complement strand
TATTTAACCAAACTGTTTATTAACTATTACAAGACTATATTTCCAGCGCAGGAAACTACGAAATTATGATGAAGGCTAGACGCAATTTGACACTTTCGTCGAGTCGGAAGCTCGTAATAGGCACGTTAGGCGCGTTAGGCGTGAGCAGACTGTGCGTTCACACGTTGCGGGGGTGGGTCCTTAATTAATTAGCGTTAATTAACAAACGCGTCGTTGTGGCCCGTCCTATCTTCTCCTTGCTCCACTCTCACTCATTCCGGAATTCCCGAGGGACATCCGAGCTACCTTTGAAGTCGCATTTGGTTGCAAGCTCTGCCGCCTAGCTGGTAGGGTCAGCCCCTTCGCACAATATTCGGCAGCCGTAGCCCATCCTGGGCGGGCTGTTGCCTGCTAATTAAATATCGCTGTCGCGCTAATTTCCGCGGCGACGTTTCCCTAATTATTCGTCGGCAGAGCACGCCGCCGTCGTTGCCGCTAGCGCCGACGCAGACGCCAACGCTGTTTTCCTGATTATGTTTGATTAATGAGACAGCGGCTGGCTGCAACCAGCCAAACAAATGGAAGGTAAAATAAATATTTTTAAATCCGGTGCGCGTAATAAGTGGCTATTCGGGCTGGATTCATTCATCTTGAAACTCGAAATCTATATTCTTTTATTTTGTTTGACATTTTTATATGCAAGGATGTTACTTATATCTCAAAAAATAATGAGGAAATTAAAAAAAATTACTATATTGCATCTAAAAGTGATACGAACAATTTGATATTGATTCAAAGCGAGGATCAAAGTTATACACTTTGATATATAAACCTAGCTAACACATAGTAACGTCAAATAATATATATTAATAACGTAATAGTGATCTCTAATGTCATAGATAGAAATTCTCTATCTATATTTTATGAATTCTTTATCTATATTTATTAATTCTCTATCTATTTTATTAAGGTTAATGAATAATCGCCTGCGATCGTTTATCAATCTTCTGCAATTAATAACTCAAAAATCTACTTGGTTATTTGCAAAATGATAGAGGGCTTTGCAGTTTAACTTAATGTACGAATAGAGATATCATGCAACAAGATATCGCACATCCTGTGTTATACCGCGCATGATTACCAATCTTTAACTCTCGAAAAGGTCCAAATATAACCTCGAAACGCGCGATAATCTGTGAAGTCCCGCTTTCATTAATTGCATGTGTTTACTTTTAGCAAAAGAACAAGGATCTTTTGCTTTGATACAATTTATCAGTTTTATCAATAATTTTATTTGTTAAAATTTACGTATATTATGCAACGGAGAACTCATTGGATGGACTTGTGAGAGTCCAAGTGTTCTCGAGGGTTAATTGATAATTCAATATTTAATGTGGTTGTTTGTAAAATGGTAGAAGACTTTTAAGTTTAGTTTGACGAGTTCTACTTGCACACGTCTACTTGAATGTTCTACTTGAACTGGATGCGCGAATTGTGTCAGATAGTCTATATGATGTTGTTATCTCTAGAAAAGGGAACGATAATTAAAAAATAATGGCAGAAATTTAATGTTTTACATACGTAAATGTGTTTAAAGTAAAAATATGTTGTGATTCTACACGGGAAGAAAAGTATGAAATATGAACAAACTAGAAAATTCCAGTTCCAACTCTCAAAATTCTGTTCAAGTTAATAAAAAATCTTGTTAACTTGAATAGAATAATCTGATAACTTTAACTAGAATTTCTGGTTCGTTCATATTTCGCTATAAAATTGGGTAATCCGAACAAATTTTTTTCCGTGTGTTGTATCATGTATATGTGTATATGTTATGTTGGCGCGTACGTGTGTAAAAGTATGTATCATATGTTGTTATACGGAAAATAGGAATATTAATGTATTTATAATTTCCAGTAAATTTTTGCAGGAATTATACAGGCGATACATCCTTAAAGATTTATCTAGAAACCGAGTGAGTTAAAAACAAAGAAAAGGGAGACGCGAGAGGATGGGGAAAACTTGTGTACATGGCGGATTCTTCAATGAGAATTTTCGTATTGCATATTTTATGCATAACATATAAATATAAATTATGTTATTTGCAGCTAATTTATCTGCATCATTATATTTATATAGTACAGTTTACATATTGTTTATCGAACTCTTAGTCCAGAGTGAATGTTGCTTCAGCACTTTATCTAATTAAAATAAATAAAACGGAAAATATAGTCAACAGAAAATATAGTCGACAGACATGGAAGGCATACCGTCACGACGCGAAAAATATAATCTCCTCGCGCTTAAAAATACGTGGCTCGAAATGCGTCTAATATCGTCCGGGTTCGTCTGGGCGGAAGAGCACCTCGAGCATTCTTAATTACTCTAGTTGAAAACGCGTTATAAATAATTTTGTCGTATAATCTGAAATTCTTGTGCCCCGTTCATTCGTCGACATTCGTCACTCGGACGTTTTCGAGGATTCTCGCGGGTTGTAACACACTCGTTCCTGGGAGAGATGCGATATCGCGAGACGTCAACGGTGGTTTTTCGATGTCCCAGCCCTCTCTCCGACGGAAAGGTGGACTCGTCCGGTTCTTGCGTCCGATTCGTCTGTTTTTCAGCGACTGGCAATTTTTGAGTGACAAATTGTTGTTGCACACCCGTCGACGCTCGTCGATGGGGGCTTGCACGGGGCAAAAATGGAGAAGGAGGAGGCGAGGGGGTGAGAGCGAGAAAGGGTTGTTTCACAGCAGCCACCTACCCACCCACCTATCCATCCGCGCGTCCATCCTCCCTCCCTTCCCCCTCTCCCCCCTGGCAGCCGTTACGTCACTCTGGCACGTTGCTTTGCGCGGAGATGCGGCGGCTCGGCGGGGAGCACACGAGCGGCGAAGGGAGTAGGGCGACGGAGAAGGTCGATCAATATCAAGCTAAGCGTTCAGCACCTACCAACCTCTGTGGCGACCCGAGCAACGACACGTCCCGCTCGTTGCAGCCGAATAGATTTCGCGAGCACACACTGTGGAAAACCGCGACACTCATTCCGCCGTTAGTCCGTCGGATTTCCGGCATTGCGGTCCCTCTTATTTTATATAAATATCGTGTTTTATTAATACGTGTCGGCAGGTTCAGTAATGCTATTTTCCCTTCGTTTGTGAGAATGTATGTGTGTATGTATGTATATATGTGTGCGTGCGTGCGTACGTGTGTGCGTACGTGCGTGATGCGTGCGTGCGTGCGTGTATGTGTGTGCGACGGCGCGTGTGATAAACCGAATACCTGTTTATATACTGTTTCATTAGATACTGAAACGAATGTAACTCAAGTTATAATGCAACAGCGTGGAAAATGCAAGGAAAAATCATAGCCAGTCTTTGTAATCTTCCATTTTTCCCTCGCTATTTCCTGCTCGTTTAATTATGTCTTTCTTTCATTTCCTTATGAGAGACATAGGCAAGAATAGCCGCCAGCGCGGCTTACCTCTTTCATTTCATTTTCTGCTTTTTTTTTCCTTTTTATATGGTGGGTTCTGCCTCCGATTCTTCGGCTTCGTGATTTTTCTATTTCTTTCGCTTGTTGACAGCTTGTCCATTAATTCCTTCATGCAAAGAAATTGAGAAACTCATAATATAAATTCTAGAATTATTTGTAATTATATAACAACAATTCTCAGAAAATACATGCTTGTTCTTTAACGAACAGATCCGAGTGGAAATGTAACTTGTAGTTAACCTGAGTTAGAAGCTAATAGCCAGCTTAAATTAACCTTTTCTAATAACGAGGTAGAAAAATTTATTTAGCGAGTATTGGCTGACTATTAGCTTTTAACTCAGATCGACAGTTACATTTCCACTCGGGTCTGTTACTGATTGATTATTCATTGTAAATGTAGAATCGATTTTGTGATTTAGCTGGTATCTAGTCGTTGTATACAGGGTGTCCCAGACCACTTTTACAATCTCGCGTGCACTGAGAGAAAAAAATCGTTGGAATAACTATAATCTCAACTATATATTATAGTTCGTTTTGACCTCACACACACACACACACACACACACACATATTTATATTTCATTTAAATATGAAGATATAGCAGAATGAACATAGATTTATAGTTATCATCTTATTACTCTATGTGTATAATAAAGCACGCTTTGGGAATATAGTTATATGTACCTATATTTGCCAAATATTCCAATTGTATTGACTATATAAAATAGTTAATTTCTCTTACCATTCAATATTTGCTAGCTTACTATATTTTTTGTTTCAAATAATTATAATTCTTGGTAAAAGTTTTACATGGGTCAGTTATACTATGCTTATATTGTAAATATTACAAACATTATGGTGACATTTATTATAAAAATGATTTTTTTAACTATCTTTTTACTATGCCATTATAGTTCCAAATATCATACATTTTTCTCTCAGTGTGAGGACTTAGAGCGGATTGAGATGAACACAAAAGTCCTATATCGTTTGGCGATATTCGCAATAATAGTCGAGAAATTAATTGTGAAAGAATAAAGAAAAACACGCTGAATGGTCGGAGGGCTCGTACTGCAGCGCAAACCTAATAATATAGCACGCGGATGTGCAGTGAGTGGAAGAACATTGCGCCTGTGCTTATATAGCTGCGCTCCTACGTCTCGTCTCGGCACGGTGCGGCAAGATGTAAGATCGCAGCGAACAAGCACAAGCAGTGGTGCATTGTTCTTTCCCTCGCCGCACGCCGCCTACTGTTTCTTGACCAACTGAAACGCGCTAGATCTCGAGCGACTTCAGCGGTTCGAGTGCTCCTCCTTTCTTCACATGCAATTTTCTAAAATTAATTTTTCGAAAACTATTGAGTATATCGCAAAACGGTATGGGACTTTTGTGTTCATTTCAATTCGCTCTATGTCCTCGAGTCTACGAGAGATTGTGAAGATAGTTTGGGACTCCTTGTATGATAGAGTAAATGGCGCTGTGTGTGGTGTTTATTAAAAAAATATATATTTTTTTAATCGATATAGTAGTTAGATTATTCTAACTACTATATCATTAGCATTTTACAATTATATAGCAAATTACAAGCAATGTGAGTAGAAATGTAATCATGTAAAATGTTTATTTTGCGGGCCTGATCCCACAAAATAAACAAAATGTCAGCAAATTGGCAGCAAATTTGATCAGATACTGTGGCAGATTCATAGCCATTTGTGTCCGCATTAACCCGTAACAGATATTATTTTTAGTCAAGCTATAGGTATAATGGGGTTCGGCGGACCCCAATAAATTTTTGCCATTTTTAACATGATAATAAAAGGTCGAAAGAAAAACGCTTTATAGTTCGAAAATAATACTTTATGAATATTATATTATAACTAGACATATATAATAACAGTCTCAGTTTTTCAGTAATCTAAAAGAAAAAGTTAACTGATTATAAATTGATTTTTGCCATTTTTAACATGATAATAAAAGGTAGAAAGAAAAACGCTTTATAGTTCGAAAATAATATTTTACGAATATTATATTATAACTAGACATATATAATAACAGTCTCAGTTTTTCAGTAATCTAAAAGAAAAAGTTAACTGATTATAAATTGATTTTTGCCATTTTTAACATGATAATAAAAGGTAGAAAGAAAAACGCTTTATAGTTCGAAAATAATATTTTACGAATATTATATTATAACTAGACATATATAATAACAGTCTCAGTTTTTCAGTAATCTAAAAGAAAAAGTTAACTGATTATAAATTGATTTTTGCCATTTTTAACATGATAATAAAAGGTAGAAAGAAAAACGCTTTATAGTTCGAAAATAATATTTTACGAATATTATATTATAACTAGACATATATAATAACAGTCTCAGTTTTTCAGTAATCTAAAAGAAAAAGTTAACTGATTATAAATTGATTTTTGCCATTTTTAACATGATAATAAAAGGTAGAAAGAAAAACGCTTTATAGTTCGAAAATAATATTTTACGAATATTATATTATAACTAGACATATATAATAACAGTCTCAGTTTTTCAGTAACCTAAAAGAAAAAGTTAACTGATTATAAAATGAACACAATGTGGACAGTGTTGAAATAAAATACACTGAAAGACAAATAATCGGAAAAAGAAAAAAATTTATGTTTTAATCTAAGTTCTACAAATTATAGATTATATAAAAAATATGAACAAGTATTGTTAAATTAAATACAATATTAAAATCTTAGAGGGTTTTTACAGATAATGCTTGCATATTTGGTGCATACTGATTCATTGCATCTAACATATACTTCTTTGGACTTTATATCTTTACTTCTAGGACATTTATTACATCTTACTCTGGGTGGCAAAATAATTTTAGATCTTTCAGTTTCTTCAATTTTTAAAATAGATGAAATTATTAAACGCAATGGTTTATTAATATATTGATTTGTAAGACGTCTCTTAAGTTCAGGTTCTACTAACTGAAAGGCAAGAGCTTTTACTTTTTTACATGAAGAATGAGTCATTGAGCTGAAGATTAAGAAAATTATTTTCATAAAAGTAACGTTAACGATACAATGGGGTTACTGTGACCCTAGACGAAAAACAAATGCATATAATTCACAGCTACTTACAAATAACTCGATGATCTTTTCTTCTATCACACTGAAAACTGTTACTCGAAAGGTACTGAAGATATTAGCGCTATACAGTGGATAGTTTAGGAATTATTACGAAAATAAAATTAGTTGGGGTTCCTAGGACCCCATGGTATCTGTTACGGGTTAAACTCGTATCCTGTTGACAGAATTTGCTGACATAATTTGATAGCAGATTGGCGACAGGAGCCGAGCATGATCTGCAGTACGTCCTATTTAAGTAAATTTAAGTAATTACGGAACAATCCTGTTCGGTTTCTATTATCAATTTGCCATCATATTCTACTAACAGAATTAGTAGAACAATGTCTTGTCATATTTCTGCTACCAACAGAGTTGTCGACAGAACACAAACAATACAAATCTCCACACGACACCTTTTTTAAAGACGTTTTGAGAACGTTACCACGTGCTGAAAATGTTCCTAAAATATCTTCTGGAAATCTTGCTGTTTGGGAATTTACAACGGATTCTACGCGAAACCTGCTTTTGCAAATTTAGCTGTTTGACTGAGAATTAAAAGCTAATAGCCAACTAGTATAAGTCAGATAACATTTTTTTAGTTTGTTATTAGCTTGACTGATTTTATTAGCTTGCTGACTAATTATTTACTGATTGGATTTTAATTAATAATAATTGGAATA
>NW_022639507.1:391627-391695 GCF_010583005.1 Odontomachus brunneus | reverse complement strand
ATATATATATATATATATATATATATATATATATATAGAGAGAGAGAGAGAGAGAGAGAGAATCTAAT
>NW_022639507.1:346690-391567 GCF_010583005.1 Odontomachus brunneus | reverse complement strand
TATATATATATATATATATACATATATATATAGATTTCGATATATTCGATTTTGTGATCTAATTAACGTTTACCTGTTATATTAAGTATTTATAGTATATTACAAAAATTAGTGAGGTTACAAATAGATGGCTGTAGTAATGACTTAGTAATTGTTTTCTTTTAAATTATTTTTTAGATGTTTTTAAATGTTGGCCATACTTAATCAGATAATCAATTGATGGTTTACTATTCATAATTTCGAATTTCTAACATCTAATAAACTGATTGATGGAAAGACTGATTTACGAAACCTATGGTAAAAATATTATTATATCCGCTGCTGTCTGTGAGAACTGGTTTAAAAGATTTAGAAATGATGATTACGACGTCAACGATAAGCCGTTCTGGTCGACGAGATGGAGAACAACAAATTTCTCAACGAAAACTCAGTCCAAACATTAAAAAAGTTTGCAGCTTGGAGTTAATGAATTAAAAGTATCCTATTATTTGAAAGCAAAGATCTAAAAGGAAGTAACTTCCCCATGAGAACTCTTTGCAAACATTGTTGCAAACCAGTTTATCATGTCTTTCACTGCTTGCTTGGTACTAAAAAGAAAATTTTTATGCTTTATAGTTACAAGTGATTAAATGTGAATTTATTTTGACAAACCTAAACGCAAAAAGTCATGGGCTGATCCCAGCCAGTCATCGACATCTACTATAAAACACAACATCTACGATCATAAGGTTCTTCTGTGGCTGCGTTCTGAAATTCATTGCCAGTACTGAAAATCTACAGTTCATGTTATGTATACTATAGAATTTCAGCACTGGCAGTAAATTTCGGAACACAGCCTGTGTATCTGGTGGAACCAAGGAATGCTTTACGAACTATTACTACTACAAACAGGGCAAACAGTCACAGAAAATTGCTATAGTCAACAATTATGGCGATTGAACCAAATTAGGAAAAACATTCTCAAATAGATGCGTATCGATCTTGCTTTACGACAACGCCAGGCATCATGTTGCTGTTGCGACTAAAGAGATGTTGTCTGAATTAGATTGGAAAGCCCTGCCACACCTAGTGTATTCTCCAGATATCGGCCTATCTGATTTTCATTTACTTAAATCGATGCAGCACGATCTATCTGATATATTCCGAAATACTGAGGAAGTGCGAGAATGGATTGATAAATGGATTGTCTGAAAAGATGAGTTATTTTATCGGTACCGGATTAAACTATTGCTCAAGAGATGGCAAAAGGTTATTAATAGCACAGACTAAAAACTTTGATTAAAATATTATATATCATTTCATTGTTATTAAGAAATAAAAATAGCTTTAGCATTATACGAACTTTTAGTATCTTTCGCAAGTACTTAATAAACATCTATCTAGGTGTATATTTATATAAATATATTCCAATATTACTAGCTATAATTTTTCATCTGATACTGTAATTTATAATTATTGTAACTGTAATTTCTTTTGTCTAACCATCTGCTAATTTATTTATCTAGCCACTAGGAGAAGTGAGTATTACATTACTGCTTGGTACAGCGATGTTAGACATAAATTTACTACTTCGTGGCTAGGTACCAAGGGTACCTAGGTACGAGGTTCAATTTCTACTGGGGCAGTTTCGAAACTCGAGGAAATTAATTCATGCAATTTTCTCAGTCGCAACTCCCTTTCGGTAATTATTCCGCAAAAAGATATTAAATCACCCACCCAGAAATTGCCAAAAGTATCGCACATCAGTCTTCTATAAATATAGAGACTCCGTTTTCTTTAGAAAACGTCGGACTGGTCTTTTCTAATTTAAAGACGTGCAATCCACGCCGCTGAAGTCCGGTGAGGTTTTCGGGGCGGAATACGCCGCTGGAAATTAGAGCCTGCATAATGCAGCATGCGCGCTATTAGGAAGCGGTTCCCTTTGTTCTTAAGTCACCGATGTGGATTAGCGGCGTATTCTACATTTATTAGCGGAAGTTTGTAGTGCCCGAAACTCGGTAGCTGCCGGCGGCACGGTTAATTTGACGCGCTTGGAGAACCTGAGAGGAAACATCTTGGAGCGTCTCCTCGCTCTTATCTCGAAATATCGAAGGGATGAGTAAGCCCGAGATTATGGCGAATTATCTTCTCAATGTGTACGTCGATACGGAGAATGGTCCCGTGAAACCGGAACGCTGCGAGAACGCGATGGTAGGTCTTGGTAACTTGGCGCAAGTGGAATTAGCTCCTGATTTGTCGCGAGTATACAAATAGCAAACAATCAAATTAAACAAGAGATTACAATCCTTTATTTAAATATCACATCCGTGATGAAAATGAAGGCCATTTTCCTTCTTCCTTTGATTTTGAGATAAACGCAGTGTTCGATATTAATCGATTAAAATTTTCTTTGACTAAAATAATCGGCGAATCAATAATTAAAATCACTTAACCATCATATATAAAATTACAAGTAATTTCATTTATTTAATTATTAATCAGACTTTGATTAATTATACACTGATTAATAATTAATTTTATCAATCGATGAAATTATTTGCAATTTTATATATGACGATTGATTCTCATAAAAAGGAGCCTGTTTGAATTAATATTTGGTTAAATTAATTTTGGTTAAAATAAATAGAATTTCTGTTTATATATATATATATATATATATATATATATATATATATATATTACGGTCAAATACGAGAGACTGTGTCTAGATAACTTCAAATATGTTGCTCATGTGTTATTTTTAGTATTTATCTTAAGAAGAATACAATGGATACAAAATTGCTATATAGTCTTTTTAGAATATAGATACTTCTTTTCCCCGAGTTTCATTAAAATTGGATTAATATTACAGTTAAAAAATAGGAAAAAACTGATTTAGTATAGTAACAAAATAAATTTTCGAGCTTTTTGAAATTTTGTATTAATATTTTCTACCGTGAGTGAATAAAGTTGAGCGACGTGTTTTACTAGTTAGAATGAAATTTTTTGTAAGTGTACGATATATTGTTTCGAATAATAAAAGCAATTTTTATTCATAAAATGATTAAAATCGAGTATATGGGCGGAATTGGCCCATAATTAAAGGCTGGCAAGAGAGCCAGCCTGTGGAAACTCGTAGAAAACTACTACTAATCAGGATACATATTTTATATGTGGCTTTTTTCTCTGCGTTACTAGACGGTATCAGAGCAAGATGACCACGTTGCTATATGTTTATATTTTGGTTAATAGAAGACAAAATATACGTTTAACAGGATAATAGTAGGCATAGAACAAGGCTGCCTCTATTATATTTGTTCAATCAGTTACAACAATTAGTTGTCTGAGAAGTTGTAACTTCGAAATTCTGAAATATGGAGTATCTAGTTCTAGTCTCTCCTATTCTAGTATTCCACGCTGATCTCAACATATATAGACAATATATAACATACATCTATTAATTAGAAAAGTAGCGTAGCGTTTAAGACAAAAGATTTACAATCTAGAGTTTCCAGGTTTGACCCCTATCAGAGTATATATAGGTGTGAAAGTTCCTCAAATACAATATAACATCAAATCAATGAAATGGCTGATTTCAAGTAAAATAATCATTAATATCTTAAGAAATAACTTTTAGTTTTTATCTTAAGAAGTAAAATATAATAGAATAGAAGAAGTAAAATGTAAAATAAAAATATAATAAAGTTTCTAATAAGGAATATGAATATAATTTTATTATTATTGCGTATTTAACTTAACTTATCTGATTATCTTAACCAGAACAGAATATGATTAAATTTGTCACATTAATCAAAATTATGAATCGTTCAAAATTTATCAAATATTCTTTTTCTTTCTCTTTCTTTCTAGCTAGTATATCCATACTTCAGATTAATTCAACCAGGTTTTTTCTTTGTGTTAATTTTGATTATTTATTTGCTAATTATTTTACTCAAAGCAAATTTTAATCAACTAATGTCCAACATTTGTTGAACAATCTCAAGAGAAAATTCCAAGTTTTAAAGCGAAGATCTTAAAAAAAGAAATATAACGCGAATATTATTTAATCATGTTAAAACGTTATAACATAGTGTGCTCTTTAACACATACATTTTAAATTATACCATCACAAATATAAATAATTAAAAATAAAAATAAAATTTCCTAAAATTCACATTTTTATTTCTCTCCATGACACAAATTTAATAAATGCTTGAGATAATACTTATAAAAATGTAAAAGCATTTCTCTCTCGAAATCAATTTGTCGGTTTGACAGAATCGAAAAAGGGGGTGAATGCACGAGATCGACTCGAAATTCAACAGAGCACCTCTCATCAATTCTCGACGCGGTTGATGCAACATCCATATTTAATACAAAAAGTCTGTCACGTTGTACAACGAGCGGACGAACGAGCGAGCGAGCAAGCGAGCGAAAGAGAGAGAGAGAGAGAGAGAGAGAGAGAGAGGGGGGGCCCACCTGCTGATTTCGCGTGACAGAACGGGTCGATCTAATTGAAGGATCGATCACCCGTGACGTTGACGTGAGACTGACGGTCGATTATTGTCGGGACACCCGGTACACACGTGGTCTTGCGTGCAGCTTCTATCCTGTATGTACGGTGTACAAGTTTCGCGATAACGCGCGTGCCGTAACTGTAAGATATAACTTTCGACGTAGTTTCCTGTGTCCGGACACGCGCTCCTATATGCATGTATGTATTTGCGTGTGTGTGGATTTGTGTGAATGTATATGGGAATATGTAAACGCGCGCGTATGACGGATTGAATGTGGTGTGCGTATGTATGTGTATGTATGTGTACTGTATGTGTGTGTTGTGTGTGAGTATGTGCGTGCGTGTGTGTATCGAGCCAACAATATCGCGTGGCAGCCGGTTAACGAGGCTGCTGCGGCTACAGAAGACACGATCTTACGGACACAGGACGTGCTTCCAGTTTTGTAATTAGCGCCGACACATATTTGCACTTACACAACAAGCATCACCTCCTCTCGCTTTGCACCCGATTATATATCTCGTGGATGATCGAATGCGGATGCGCTATTTCCATTAAATCAATTTCTCTCTCTCTCTCTCCCTCTCTTCTTCGTCGAACTATCGGCTACCATCTTGCGCATCCGATTAATCGAATGCTACGTTAGTCGCTATGTGTTTTCTTTTTGCTTTCTTTCCTCGCGACCAATATCGGTTACGTGCTTTTTTATTCATTTTTTGTTTGTTTGGTTACTTTTCAGTTTTATTATTGCGCGAATCAATGGACAATGTCCCCTCTCTCCTTCTCTCTTTCTCTCACACTCTTGTTAAGAGTCAAATTAAATCGCGAAGTATATATACTCTTTTTTTTGCTCTTTGTTCCTGTTTTAATGAAAATTTCCAGCCATAGTGTCGATTTTACATTCATAACGAAATTTTGGGGGTTTCAATCTGTATAAAAGGTTCGAATTTTTAATATTGAATTTTTTACAGATTTTTCGCACGATATATAAATGGTATTACGCGAATGTATACTGTATGTTCCGATAAACACGCATGCGCCATTTCGTGTTTTTATAGTTGACTCTTTCCCAGACCCCGAAACAACATTACGAATGTCGCTGCTCAAAAGCGCGCTTGATTTCGCGCGTCACCTCGATAAGATTATGTCGAGGCAAATTCTATGTGCTCCGATTCAATGCAGCGTCCGATATTACGCCGGCGAAATCATCGATACCTTATTAAATTTAAGCATCATTAGTCCCACGATGACGGTAATCGCATCAATTGTCCCACGACGGAGCGCAGCGCCGAACTGATTAACTGCAACGAGCACGGCGCATTGTATGCGCGGCTAATTTTGCTATTGCAGCCTGCAGCGCGTCGGCACGTGTGCGTCGTGTACTCAAAATTAATTATCACCGTGCGGATAATTAATTATCGTTCGGCACACCTTGTAACGTGGTCCGCAACGCTAATCTGCCAGTAATGCCGATAAAATCGCCCGATCCTATGAGCGTAGCGAGCAAATCGCTCCGCGGAAACTGCATAACTGCCGGTTTCCGGTTACCATGTTGCGTTGATAGCCGTTTGAGGACCCGAGGTATCGCTTCTATATATAAAGAGTATTTTATAGTAAATATTACCGCATTACTGTAGGATTTTATAACCGACGGCATCCTGCAATAATTCATTATGGTTTCATTATGGTTTCATTTCATATGCGCTACTTATATTTCAGGAACTAAAATGTGCTATTAAAACATTCGCTACATCTAATGATCTAATCTGCTATGTATGCTCTCTGTTATAGCGAAATTCAAGTTCCCCAGGTAGGGGAAAATAAAATCATTTTGATGTCAAGATGATATCATTTTGACATCAATGTAATGAAATTGTCATAAAAATGGTATCGTTTGACGTCAAAATGACATCACTTTTATATCATTGACGTCATTTTGACTTTTATATGACTTTGTGTCCTACCTGGGGTTCCTTAGTAAGAAAGACCTTACTGACAGTCTATTCCTAGACTATTAAAAGCATAGTGAAATTGAGGACAATGAAAAACAAAACTATAATACACTTTCCGTCTTTTCCTGCAAGAAATTGACGAACAACAAATACGCAAAAATGAAATAAATACGAGATTAACTGTCAATGTTGTGACTTACATAATTCTAGAGTCGCAAGGTAGATAAATGCGGAAACGGGCGAATAGATTATTCAACGGATGAATCGATAAGGGAATACAGGTAACTGTATTATTAGAACGCGTGCAACTTTCACGTTTTTTAATGCCAACAAAGATTTTGCTCTGACGAAATTAACAAATGTGATAAATAATCTTGCAAAATGTCAGTCGAAGCAGCCATTTCACAGGGATGGGTTAGTGGAGAATGTGCGATACAGGCCAGCCGCGTCTTAGGATCGCCATTATTACTCCTACCGACAAATAAAATTTTACGGCCTCGGGCATTCCATGGCCTATTTGCTAGGTGCCGGTCATCGACCGCGCACTCTTGTCATTTTTTTCGCCCATCGATAACGAAAAATCGTCGCACATACGAAACGTTATAAATATTAAAATTTTGACACAATTTCCGTTTTTTTCTTTTTTTTGAATAATTAGCGATTGAGACTCGAGGGGCTTTTCATGAACTAAGCCGCCAGCGAGCGAGCAAGTAACAACGCGATAATCACCGTACTGAGAGAAAAAATGATTAACGTCGCTAATGTTGCAGTCATTTTCGGCACCGATTAGCGGAACTTCGAATATTAGAGAAAAGCATTTGATGTTTAATAAAGATAAATCGAAAACTATTTAAGAGAACTGAAATTAGTTTTTGTTAACGCCAAAGTATTTTTTATAACATGTCTTTTACAGATTTTCTTTATTTATAATAATTTCAATGTAAATTGTAGGAAGGTACTAAGAAATTGGGTAAAATGATTTATCTCATTTATTTTGCAAAAGAAGCAACTTTTATTGTTTTTGAGCATTAATGTATGTGTGTGATTGCGAATATAATTTTATAAATAATAGAAAAATAACGGGATTAAATTTTAACCAAAATCTGAAGGATAAGCAATAGTTTAAAAATTTTAGAAAATCATATTTTTTTTATTGTTGTCAATGTAGTAAACAACTAAATTTATAATCTGTTACAAACTTCTAAATACTATTCTAATATGTTTTGTAATAATGCTCTATAAAATTATAATATATGTCTTATAAATGTATTATATATAACTCGATCACTCCTTAATATCTGACGCCGCCATTTTATGGTGTATTATGAGAATGTATACCATATGATACTTGAAAAATAATTTATTAAAGCTATATATCTTATATAAAGTGTCCCAGACTCTCTTCCGCAGTTTTTGTGAAAACGTAGAACGGGTTAAGGTGAACATATGAGAGTAGAGTGAAAAGTTCCGAGTCTCACATATAGATAACTCTACTATATTCAATATTTTAATAGTGTTGCATGATTTAATTCTTCATATGCTTATATTCAAAGGTACAAGTCAATAAATTGTTTAGTATTGGTTTGATAGCTCGCCAAAGTGTGTGTAAACGCTTCAAACATTATTTGTAAAAGTGGAAAAAGTTGAAATTCGTGCCGTGATTAAGTTAAAATCAATGAATTAAAGTTCGAATTGCTTACCCACCCACCATATTCACCAGATTTAGCTTCAAGCGACTTTTCAATCTCTTTCTTAATCTCAAAAATGATTCGGTAACGACAAGATTTGCTAACGACAATCAAGTCAGCGACGCTGTAAATGGCTATTTTGAGGATCTTGACAAATCGACCTATCATTCTGGTGTAAAACATCGTTTAAGAACATCGTTGGGGAAAGTGTATCATGCTAAATGGAGATTATGTTGAGAAATAAGTGAAAATCAATCCAAAAAAATTTTGTTTCTTATTTAGGTCCGGAACTTTTCACCCTACTCTCGTAAAAGTTCCATGTTTTACGATATTCGTAATAAATCTCGAGATATTAATTAAAGAAGATATGTATGAATAATCCGCCGTTATATACTTATTAGGTCAAATTGAACAAAAAAATCCTCTACCATTTTGCAGATGACTACATAGATTTTTAGATATTAATTAAAAAAGATTTGTATATTATCACGCACAATCATGTAACAATTTTCTTTTATTAATAACTAAAAATCTACGTGGTTAAATTATTCAAAAAAGTAAAACATAAAAAGTAAATCTACGTAGTTATTTGTAAAATGATAAAGGGCTTTTCTGTTCAATTTGACTTAATATACAAGCACATAACAAGACATCGCTATTACAGCTCATCTATCATATCGCGCGCGACCATTCACTAATTTTCTTTAATTAATTATCTCAATTATTATTGCGAATATCGTAAAACAATACAGGACTTTTATGTTTACTTCAATCCGTTCTACGTTTCTACAAAAATTGCAGAGAAGAATCTGGGACACTCTGTATATATCCAGCAAACACAAGACTATTACATAACATAGAAATAATACGTAAAATATATATAATACTGCTGAATACATTATGAATGTTAAAGTTACATAATTTTCCTTTATAATTATAATATAACTCTGTTTGAAAATCGTTATACTGTTCTCTTATTTATTAGATGTATCGATATTATAGCTAAATAACTTAAATATAACACGTTATATAACAAGTGTATCGCTTGCATTAATTGCTATATTATGTAACATTTTTATATCCAGACGTCAAATCACTCGATAAATGATTTTTATTTTCTTGTACGTAAAATATATAATGCATTAACATACATAAGAACTGTGATTACGAGATAGCAAAATTTGTACTGTGGAGTTCACTCTTGTAATGAAGTTGATTGTACTGTAATGTCTTGTGTAAAAGTGGCACACTTTTTGATTAATAGAAATTATTGTCACAGTAATAATCTCTCCCATTAAAATGTTTATAAAGATGGAAATTAATAAACGGTAATAATTTAGATAACACAAGATATCCTGGAAATGTTTAGAATGTCCTGGGATACTCTCTAGGGATTTAGAATGACTTTAGGATGACTCTAACATATCTTATGTTATTTAATAACTAATCAATACATAATAGTACACAAAATATTTTTGTATTATTATCTTTACTAAAAATATCACTTCTGATATGAAATAATTATAATATCTTTGGAAACATATTTTGACAAACTAACTGATATCTTAATAACAATTTACTTTACGAACTATTAACCGCTACATACAATTAAATACCTATAGTTGCTGGGAAGTAGGTAATTTATGTTTTAACTATATAACATTTCCGATTAATGTATATAATAGCCATACAACATTTTACTAACACGTCATAATTCTATTATATACTGTAATATTTTAGTGAAAATTTACAACTAACATATATGTAACATAGAGTAAAGAGGGATAATTTTAAACTTTTTGAATAATTTTTCGAGAAAATAATTTTATGCTTACATTGAATATATAGCAGGAAACATGTCATATGTCTAAGGAGTATTTACTCAATATATGAGAAATTACTCTTTAAATCTTGAGGCGTAATGCCATTATCTAATTTTCCCCTACAATTTTAACGAAAATCAATTTTGAGGGGCAATTTGGATATCTTAAGGGATAATTTGAATAACATTAAAAATAGCATTAATATTAACAAAAACTAAACATGTATTTAAATGTTGTTCTTTGAACATTTTATTATATTTTGATTAAATTGGACATAAATTAGAAAAACATCTAATAAAATTGAATACAAATTAAAAAGTCAAAGTAATCATGTTAGTCCCATATAATATTTTAAATACAACGAACATAAATAAACTAACATTAACTAAAATTATAATTATAATTATAATTACATTAACATAATAATTAACATAATAATTATAATGAACATTATAATATTATAATAAAAGCAAAACATTATATTTATCTATTGTGTTTTTGATATTAAATTGCACTTTTTAAACAAAATTAAACAAAAATTAAGATAATTAATAAGAGAAAAAAATAATCATGTTAGTGTTATATAAAAAATTCATATACAAAGGCCACAAATGAACTGTTTTTCCCTTTGGCTCCAACACATTGCTCATGATACCATGCTTTACAGTGCTGACAACGGATTTAGTTCCCTTTTTTTATAGAGACATTTAAATAAAGCTGACTTTATAAAATGCACATACACAATCAAGTTTTTTCTAAAACGCTATTAAACATGGCGGGGCGCCTAATAGAAGTGCGAGGGACTTCATTTTCATCACATATTTGTCTTTGATTAGATTGAACTTTTCTGTATAAACTTTTGTAGGGAACGTGAAATAACTGTGCAGCTCCTAAAATGGACATCACACCATCAATAATAGATATAATGGCTTGTCTCATATCTTCTTTGTTCCAATTTAGTCGAGTATCCTTTTTTTATAATGTCTCACCATTTGAAATTATGAAATGTGTTTTAAAACAGTTGAAATATACATATTTCAACTGTTATACATATTTATACAGTTGAAATATACATATACATATTAGGGAACTGAGCGTTATCCAAATTGCCCCATATAAATGTATTCAAATTACTCCATGTGCCGGTATGAAAATATTGTAATATAATATTACAATAACTCAACAAAATGCGTCACTAGTCGACGTGATGATCGCTAATACATGCGGAAACATTTTTAGGTTATATTGTTATCATAGTTTTTATGTAGATTTTATAAAAGCTTAAGCTAGCAGAATATATTCTTATAAACTACAATAACAACAGAAGTTCTTTATCTACCCTGCTTAATGTAAAATATTCCACAGACCTTTAGATTCACAAATATTCTTTAAAACTTATATAAATATGTAGATCACAGTATCTTCCTTATTGCTAACCTCAAACAAAATAAAGCGTCTCATATTTTTCTGAAATTGTCGCAAACGCTTAATATTATTCAAATTCCTCCGTTATTCAATTTACTCCGCTATATCCTACATACTACATATTATATTACACGTTATATTTCATTACATTACATAACAGTAAATATATAGATAATATAACAGTTGTATAATTGTGTTTTTTGGATAATTTTATATGTAAAGAAAACCGAAACTAAGAATTTGTATAGAATGGATTATGACTGTTAAATAAAAATTAAAAAAATTTTACCCGAAAGCTGAAAGCTCCGAAACAGAAAATTTAAAATAAAATGTGTACACACTGTATACGAATTTGTATTAAGAGAGTATTTTAGTGTGAAGACCCGTTTTCAAGGCGATTTTTGGGAAATAATTTAAAGCAAATGGTTAAACCTACAGAGTTAATGTTTTGTACTGATATTTCTTCATCTTTGAAGAAACATCTCAAATTTTGTCAAAGAAATCTCAAATTTTATATTCAAAATTGAAGGAAATACAAGTAGACGAAACAGATCATGTTGTAAAATTGTCTTCCATCGGGCGAATTGATTACCGCTGTCTTCGTCAACTGAAATAAACGAATTTGTGTTTATTTTGTTCTTTATGAATGTGGCTATCGTCCGAGCTAAAGTAAAATAATTTGAAGAAAAATTGACAAAATGGCGGCGTTTGAAAAATAGTAGTTTGATTTTTACTAAAAAATTCTAACTGTTCGCGGTCCAGAAAAATAATAATTATAAGGATATCAAAAAAATTTTAGTTCGGGTGATAGTCGAATATGTGTACTATATGTGTGTAAAAGGGCAAGTTGATCAGCCCAATAGTTTCCGAGAAAAATACTTGCCCGATTTGAAAAATGTCGTTTCGAGAAAAACGCGTTTAAAGATTCTCATGCAGTTATGAGATGATAATGAGTAATTAGAGTAATTTACCTTTAATCAGCTATACCAGGGCCATATAAGAGACCTTCCTCAACTTCATAAAACCCACGTTTGTCAGTCTCCTCTTATTTCTTGGCAATTCTTGCTTTTTTCGATTCGTGCGACGCCCGCTACTCCGAACGTTTAACGTACTCGTTGTCTATTATCCGCGAGGAATTTTGCATTTTGGCCGATTTGTAGTCCCATTACGTCCATTATTTTTAAAATCGTATGAAATTCTTCATTAAACAGGCAAACAGCCAAAAAGTTACGACTTCCACCGTCTTCTTTCCACAATGCAGATGTTTTGATGCAATTGTCCAAATTAATGAATTTAAACTTTTGTTATTATTCTAAGTAAATAATTCGAGACATCGCTGTAATAAATCATGGGTAGTTAAATTTTCGTAAATAGGTTGGATGACGTTTAACACTTCGTCATTCATCTCGCGGTCGGCGCGCCGTATGGAGGCTGCGTCTTTTAAACCTTTATTATTCGATCAATTTAACGAATTTCATTTTAATATTTTAGGGACATATTTTCAAGATTTTAAACTATAAAAATATGCAAAAAAAGAAAAATCGATTTTTTGAACCCGTCACACTAGAATACATCCTTAAACTGATTTTTTGTAAGTTTTGATTAAGTGTGAAGTATGGCCCTAAATTTACAGAGAGATTGAGATTTGATATATCGAAAATCTTCATTTTGTTTGTATACGTAGTGATAAAGTTAACTTCAACAATTACTCTAATTAGGAATAAAATCTTTCTTACCTAATTGCTTTCTTTGCTTAATTCATGGTGGGACAAATAAAGTAGAAAAATATAATGTATTTTTTTCTCTTTTACTAGATCTTTATCTTTTGTTTTTCTTAGATCGTCTTCTTTTAAAATATTAGTGACAAATAAAGCATTTGATGTAGCATATTTTTGTATTTCAATTTTGTCATTAGCCATCCCGTAAGAATATGCAGTCTGTTTTATAAGTCTATAGAAGAAATACTCAGGGTTGGGAAGTAACTTGTTACTTGTAACGAAGTTATAGTTACATTTTTTCGGTAACTAAACTTAGTTACTTTTTTCCCACCTATAACTGTAACTTAACTTAGTTACTTATTTTTAGTAACTTGTAACTTTTTTAACAGTCACTTTAATAGATACTTGGAGAACATAAAATAAAATTAAAATTATATTGTAATCGTATTTTAACTTAACAACCCAAATAGCACAGAGAATTAAAAAAGAATTAAAAAAGAATTCAATCGTATGTCATCAATTCTGAGTTCATTTTTAGATGCAAAAGGAATTCTTCAGAGTTTAGTTCAGTGAAAAGAATTCCTTTTGCATTTAAAAATGAACTCAGAATTGGTGACATACGACTGAATTCTCTTTAAATTCTTTGTGCTATCTGGAAAATTTACGTATTTATGGAGCATGTGATTAAATTTTTTTACCTCTACAAAGCTATCATTAAATTTTTATTATATTAAGACATTAATACAGATTTGAAATTTGTTAAGTAGATTGACTAATTAATGTGATAGATATTAATTATAAAATTCAATTTTTACATTTTAGTAAAGCTTAAAATGTAAGATTTTTGTATTTACAATAATAATTTACAATCATTTCAAGAAAGTAACTTAAAAGTAACGACTCGTTACTTTTTGAATAACTGTAACTGTAACGAGTTACTTTTCATAGCCAATAACTTGTAACTAGTTACATTTTCAGTAAAGAGAACTGTAATTTTAACTAGTTACTTTTAAAAAGTAATTTTCCCAACCCTGGAAATACTTATCTCATGAATAGTTTGAATTAACGTTATAACTATATATAAAAAGATATTTTATCAAATTGATATATAATATGTGATATAGTAAAAATATCTAACAAAAATGTTACAACTTGTCGAAATATTACAGAGTAAGTCATTTTAATCTTAACAGTGGAATATCTTGAAAACGAAACAAGTGACAAAAAAATTGTTCAGACAAAAATCATATGGTTTAGAAGGGGACGTAAAACGGGGGTGGCATTGCTTTGACATTGAGTAGTCGTTTGAAGGTCACGTGACGGTTATCTTCAATTTCTTAAATGGAAATCCCCATTTTTTATTGCATTTTTAAATTGAGCTAATCCAAATGAACATCTCTCATATCTTGATGATTTTTTGTAAAATCAATAGTTTCCGAGATATTTAGGTCAGAAGAACGAAAAATGGTACAATCGATTCCTGACTGTGTAAACCGCTCTTGGAGCTATCTACGTGGATCAACGACGTGGACGGGGCGGTAATCTAATCCCTTCGGGGTGCTTGTTTCCGTGAGTCTCCTTGCCTCTCACGTTTGGGGTGCTTGATTTCCGTGAGTTCCCTTACCTTTCACGTTTGGGGTGCTTGATTTTCGTGAATCCCCTTGCCTCTCATATTTGGGGTGCTCCAAAAGCGGTTTACACAGTCAGGAATCGATTGTACCATTTTTCGTTCTTCTGACCCAAATATCTCGGAAACTATTGATTTTACAAAAAATCATCAAGATACAAGAGATATTCATTTGGATTAACTCAATCTAAAAATGCAATAAAAAATGGGGATTTCCATTTAAGAAATTGAAGATGACCGTCACGTGACCTTCAAACGATTACTCAATGTCAAAGCAATGTCACCGTTTTCACACGTCCTCCTCTAAACCATATGATTTTTGTCTGAACAATTTTTTTGTCACTTGTTTCGTTTTCAAGATATTACAATGTTAAGATTAAAATGACTTACCCTGTATATATCTATCAACTACTGAAGGCACAATGGGAGCTTCGTGATTCAAATAGTTAATGAAACGAAACTTTTAAATTACGTCTTTCTGTGAATCTAAGAATCTGGAGTCAGACAATAATAATAATAATACCACACATTGTTGTATGTATGTGTCTGCGTGCACAGTTGACTGCGACACTTAACAGGTTAGCAATCATGATATATTCCTTATTCCTTATTCCTTCACTACTATCCTACTCTATAATATCAGAGGTTCCCTGCCCAATATAAACACCAAATATCAGTAACATAACATGAATGTTATTAATAAATGTAATTTCTTACTCCACTGTGTAAATGCAATGTAATGTGAGCGTTATGTAATAATTATACATTGTTGAGTGGAAGATTATAATATTGACTTAATGTTATTGTTAGTTGGTTTATCGAGCTATAACTTCTTGTTGTTCTAACAAAAAAAGTAGTAGCGATACGTATATAAGATTATTACTAATGTTACACTACTATAAAATACTAATACAATACTATAAAATATTATAATAGTTACACTACTATAAAAATCGTTTTTCTAATTATAAGGTAATGAAACTAATTATAGAGTAAGCATACAGGTAATACACAATAAGAGATTATTTCTTCTATAATGCATTGCATTCTGATGATAATTGCTGGAAATTGTTGTATTGTTATTAGCATTTGTTACAAAATTCGTTATATGTAACATTGAAGCCCAGAAATGTTAATAGAAATATGAACTACTTTTTACTTTCGTTTCGCCTAAAAATTAGATAATGTAGCAATTGAGTTGCTTTAGATTGCTTGAGCTAATGTTTATATTCAATGTACGCTTTACGTGAGATATTATGGACTGTTACAAAGATAGATAACTGACAACGAGAAGAATCGTGTAAAAACAGTACAAGTTGTCTTTTGTTTCTTTCTGTTGTTCATTATATTTGTTATATTTAATTTCTATTTTTCTGTTTATTATGTTTACTTTTCGTGTAAGATATATATGATATTTCTTAACAAATCGTAATTCTTTTAATACACAAAATAATTTATTCAATAATTTGTTGATTATAAACAATATTTTTGCAAAAATGAAAAAGTTTTATTGATTATGTTATTTCCTAATATTTCTTGAAATTTTTAATAGTCCATATAATCTCTTATGTCTTTCGGCTCTCTGATTTTCTCGCTTTTCACTTGTTAGTATTCAGATTGCAATTAAAATTTGGATGTTTTTTTTATTGGACCTTATCTGTAACATATTTTTCAATGTTTCTATGCTAATAGAAAGTCGAAATATACATTTATATTGTAACAATGTTGATTTGAAAAAAGATATTCTATAATCAATTTTATTATTAATTCTGCAATTGCATAAAGACACGTAATTGTAGTTATAATAAAAATAATACATTTTTTCCTTTAGTGCGGTTATTTTTAAATGCGAATCGAATCCTAAAACTCAACTACCAAAAAATTTTTTTGTCTCTAACAATATTAGAATTCGAATGATATTAGAAATAGACGCGAAAACTTAACTATTTGAGTTAATAATCTTTTTTATTATTTATCTCCTTACAGTTATATAGCTACTTAATTTATCTCTTTTTACAATGTCTTTTAATATTGAAAGAATGTTAGAATAGAGTTGTAGATACATAATTTCGATATAAAATGACTTAATATTTTTTAAGGTTTTTGAGGTTTTCAAAGGCAGTTTATTTTTGTTAAAAAAGTCTTTTATTTCATAATTTAGTTAAATAGTCTTTTATTTTTTAATTATTTACTAAAAGTTTGTTCTTGAAGTCGATGAAAATAAAAGTTTCGTTTTATAACTTTAAATGTTCTCGAATTTTCAAGAAAGTTTAATGGCCCAATATATATCCCCAATTTAAACCAATTAAATAACTAAGTAAATACCCAATTCCCAAATCACTTGGACAAAAACCTAGATAATGAACCTAAGAATCTTGTAGATAATATACTGAATAAACTGTAAAAAATTTCATCTCAATATGTTCAATGGCTCTCGAACTATGCGTGAATATATCAACAAATGCACAAACATACAGAACAAACTGAGAACCTTCTTTGTTTCGAGATCGGTTAAAAATTTGCATAAAAATTACGTTGAACAATAATTACCGCACCATAGTTGCTTCGCAACTTAATTTAGGAAAGATGGATTATAGACCGATCGAAAAGGACACGACTGAGAAAAAGAGAGAAGCCCGGCAGCCGAACGTAATTCTCGAACAATTTTCGATACTCCCTCGTGCCGAACGTTCTCCCAACAAAACCAGCAGAAACTCGTGCAACGAAGAAGGGAGAGAGAAAGAAAAGAGAGGTTACGGTCCCGCACGGCTCTCGTTGCGACATCGCCATATTTTCCCCCAGCGCTTCGATATTTCCGTTCGATACTTTCCCGCGACTTTTCCGGTCGAAGAAAAATGGGGGTCGGATCGGAGAAGACAGGGGGAAATATCTGCAGGAAGGGACGGAGCCGTCGAGTGGCGGACGTGAATTTATTGCATCCAGACGAGGCGAAATCGAAAGGAGGGGTGAAGGGGCTCGGCCGGAAGGGGCAGACGAGCGGTGGGCGATAGCCAGCAACGTTGAGGTAGCGGTGGGTGGTAGAAGGGTAGATGGGGTTACAACAGGGGTGTGGCGTGGCAGTGCGTCGCTTATTATACTTTCTTATTATTTATCGTCCTTCATAAATACCGGCTCGCTCGTTCGTTCGCTCGCGGAGCTTCGTGGTGGCGAGGCCACGAAGGGCAGCAGGGAACGAAGTGATTTATGGAGGCTTCGAATTAGTGTCATCCACCCCGACGTTTTTCTTCTGCGTATTAATCCGGATACACGCCTTCGTGCACTCTAAAGTAGTCGGTAACGTGTGTCCTCTCCGTTAGAGACGGGTCAATCGGTATAATCGTTTCAGACCGGTTGTTTACTTTGACGATGGCTGTTTTCCATTTAGTGATATCAGTTGGCACAGGCATAATTCTATCTTCGTTTCATATTCAGTAAGTAACTGAGATAGAATGATGTTTGTGTTGAGTTGTATCACTAAATGGAAAGCATTCGATGTGTCGTTGCTTCTTCTTATTTTGTAAATTCATTGTTTTGTAAATCGTCTGGGATTGTTTTGAGTGCTGTCGCGTTTGCTTGATGCATCGTATTCTATATTCGTCCAGAGATATAATAGGAAGTATTACGTTTTTGGATTATAACTTTTATTGACTTTCAATCTTCACATGGCGCACATCTTCTTAGCATCTTAATTTGGCACATTAATTTGGAACCATTTTTAACCTCATTTATTTAAATTCCAATATTATTTAAAAGTGCTAATAAAAATCCATGAGGAAGTATAAATGTACTTTGAAGGCTGTAAAATAGAATTACATAAAGAAACGATCGAAATTGTCATTTAACTATTTCATTTTATTGCCAATGTAAAGAGAAATGCGTAAAAACATGAGTTTATATACAAATTTATAACTTTTCTGAAAATTAATTTAAAAAGTTGATACTTTAGGATTCTTTTGACGATACTTGAATTTCTTTAAGAAAAAAATATTACACACACACAAACACACACACACACACACACACACACACATATATATATTTCAATTCTTCAAAATATAATTATTTAAGTTAGTCAAACTTATCATCAGAATTCCAGATAGAATTAAAACTTCTGTTCCGGAGAGGTCTCAGCCATTCTTTTCATTTTCACCGTTCGACGGAAACGAAAGTTTATGTATTTACAGTCTAGTTAAACATTACTTAGAAATGACACAATCATTGCGGATCTCCTCGAGTGATTCATTTTTTATTTCTGTAGTACCGCCTCATAAGGTTGTTGGCCAGCAGACGATTAGTCGGTGGATATATTCGAGTCTTGAAGAGTGTGAAGTTCGAACGGAATTATTCACATCTCATAGTACTGCGTCATGCGTCAATATTCCTGGCAGCTCAAAAAGGAGTAACTTTAGATCTTATAAAACGTGCAGCAGGTTGGTCAGGTTCATCCAGAGTTTTTATAACTGCTCTATTATAAATACGGAGAATTTCAGTAATTTCAGTTCTTCGATCTTAATTATTATGTCAGTTATGATGAGGATATTTTTTAGTGTTAACTATTATATGTTTGTTCTCCATTGTATGATAATTATTTAAGTTCTTTTAAAAGATGATGACATCTGAAATGTATGCACTTTACGTTGGAATCTTTTATATATATATATATATATCAGCAATCGAAAAGGCTAAGCTTGTCTTTATATTAAGGACACGCAAATCGCTTTCTAAACATCTACATTATCCATCCAGACGAGACCACAAAGCATAATTGTAAAATCAAACGAACTTATCAAGTGAAATTCGATTTTAATTATGCTAGGGTCTTGTCCGGATGGATCCTTCTCTCTCCATAAAATAGTCTACTCCCACCCTATCTTTCGTAATATTTTACGGTGATTTGCATCAGTTCTTAACAAATGACGTGACAGATCGATGCGAAATCGCTGATAACCGTTGATCTTTGACATCGGTATCCAGGAGTGCCATTTTTTCGCTTTGACGGGTATTTAAACTGTTGATAAATGAAAATAATTAATATTTTCAAGTTTTTGCGAGGGTATTAATCTATTATAATGCAAATTTTATTAAACATTTTTTTTAAATTATTACAAATATTAGTTTTATGCAAATCTTTATTTTATTTTTTGTTTATGATTAGGTTTTGACAGTAGCAGAGACCGGTTATATGGCTTCAAAGATATGTTGCTCATGTACTATTGTTTAGTATTTATCTTGAGAGAAATAATGAAAAGTACAAAACTGTGAAAAATAGTCCTTTTAGAACATAAATACTTTTCCCCGAGTTTCATTAAAATATAAATAATATTACAGTTAAGAAATAGAAAAAAAACTGATTCGATAACAGTAAAGTAAATATTCGAGCCTCTTGAAATTTAATGTTAATATTTACCGTGACTAAATAAAATTAAATGATGTGTTACTAGCTAGAATGAAATTTTTAGCAAGTATGTGATATACTGTTTCTGGTAATAAATTTTGGTAATTTTTATTCATAAAATGATTGAAATAGATCATATAGGCGGACGAGATAAAGTTGGCCCATAATTAAAGGTCGGTAGAGACCTCTCGCGAAGACTTTGGAACTACTAATCAAGATACATATTTTATACGTGGCCTTTTTATCTTGCGCTATTGAGAAAACTGAGACTACTGAGACAATTGAGAAAGATGATTATATTACTATATGTTCGTATTGTGGTTATTACAAAATGAAATATACGGTTAACAGGATCATGTTGGACATTAATATATAGAAGAGAGGCTGCTTCCATCATGTTTATACAGGTAGTTACAACAATTAGTTGCCTGAGAACTTTGAAATTTTAAAATATAGGAGGTATCTAGCTCCGGTCTCTCCTAGAAATGATAATATATATGTATATAATATAGCCGCGGAAATAAATAAGCTACTTATATAAAACTTTTCCTATTTATTATATTTAATGTAAAAAAACGAAATATAACAAGTATAATTATTTTTATTTTACATCTTTATTACATTTTAACATTTATCATAATATGACACATTAGAATAAGAACGACATTAAAGTAACTTTGCTTTGTTTTAAACATGACGTAATTGAAATTACTTAACAGTGTTGAAGCTTAATATTCCTCAAAACTATAACTTTTTCTAACGTGGGAAACAAAAGTCTTAATTCCACTACCTTGCGGGAAATGCAAAATTAAAAATCGGTTAAGGTGTGCTAGATTAAAGTTAAGAAAACTTTTGGAAATGTCGATATTTCAATAATTTTTATTTTTAGAAAAAATATGTGTATATATGTGTGTATGTATGTATTAATGTGTATGTATGTGTGTGTGTGTGTGTGTGTGTGTGTGTGAATATTATGGTATATAAGTTATGAATATTATTTCACTTATCTAAAAAGCCGATTCGTCGATTGTCGCCTCATTGTCGTACAATAATTTCAGCAACGTTAATATTTAAAAGTACGACACTTTCTCGAGTTTTTCACAACTTTAATCGACTTCTGAGATGGTTCAGCAATTTCGGACGACGGAAATGTCGGTGTAGCGAAGGAATAATAATCGCCTCGCATGATCTCCCGGGCTAATCCAACTTGGCGTCTACCAACGGCATACTAATTCAGGTACTTTTAGACTCGCATGACCTGGAAGTAGCAGACGGATGGAATCGAGAATCCATTAGCGACCAATTGAAATTCTGATCTAGTCCGCTAAAGAGCGAAGTACTTAAATACTTTTATGCGAGCAACGAACGTCTTTCGCCATTATTATAGTTTCGTAAGAGTCCATTACCGCCGGGAGGTTATGAGATTAAAAATTTTCTACTTCAGAAGCCTCCGCATCATGAAAGCTGTAAAACTCCTGGATTACAACATAAAATCTGTTTCTGGAGAGAGAAAGAGAGAGGGGGAGGGGAGATATTTGCGATGGAAACATTTTCGCTCTTAATCCAGTGGCGATTAACAGTATATGGAAATTTTATTCGGTCTAAATTTCATCATTTGGGAAACTAATATACATCTCGCGCGTGTTTGAAGAAAATTTCGTGTGATTGTGAACATTTCATTATCGGGCGAAATTTTATTCGTCGTCAATAATTTCGAATAATCTCGCGAGGACAGATGAGACCGAAGTGAATTTGCCAAATAATTGATAATCGAGGGGGAATAGGGAATTTTTCAATCGACGTGCGATCGAACGTACACAGTGCATTAACAGGTCGCTCAGGGGTTACAGCGGATCTCGTAAAATCGGAAATTAGGGGGCTGCGCCGATGGTGGGTGGACGGGGGTGACCAGGTATTTAAATGGATTCAATTTGGATCGGTGCCAGGTAGGCTCGTGCCAACTGTCGAAAGATGCTCGTAAAAGATGAAACTCTCAGCTCGTCGTCAGACGAATTAATCGCCATCTCGGCGAATCGAGTCGCTATTAAAGAGGTCGCAACGCGAGTTCGATAAATGATTTGACCGAAAACGAGCGGGACTTTCGTGTTGGATATAACATTTTCGAGGCGGTCTTTCATCAGTTCGATGAATATCCGAGGTGGATACATCCGGTTAATATTAATCTTTACTTTTGTACTCACACTTTATTAATGTTTGTCGCACAAATTTAATTGTTTCTCGGTATTTCTATACTCAAAAAGATGACAGGAAGACGTTCAGATATTGAAAATCCATTTTGCACCGATTCTCTGCAGTTTTGAATTTTCTTTTTGCAGGACATTCGTGTTTAATTTCTCTAATTTGTTAAATTTTTATAAAACGTCGCGTAGTTGATATAAATTCGCCACATATAAATTCCTCTCGCGTAATGATGGAAAATTAATTCCGCTAACGGCAAAAGTTAAAACGACTCCTCCTTCCTTTGCAAGAAAATATTTTTTAAAATTCGCTTCCGCTGAATCTCTCTCTCTTTCCCTCTTTCTCGACTCGCCTCAATCCACTTAATTTCCCGCGGAACTCGGGACGCTCCGAAAATTTCGGTTCTTCCTTCGGCGGCGCAAAGTCATCCCCGCGGGTGCAATCTCACCTTGGGAAATTTTTCGTCATAAATATTTCAGGCGGCGTCGTCCCGGCCGTAGGAACGCCCGGCATCGTTTCGCGGACGAGCGAAGACGACGTCCTTCGACGTGACTTCCGAAATTCCGTCGGAATGGCGTATTCTCGGCATCCGTCATCGGGAAACGCGGGCACGCGTGACACGTGTCGCGCGCACGTATGCCCGTCAACTGCCGGATAAAACCATTTGTCAAATCCAGTTCCGCCGAACAGGCGAGGTTCTCCCGAATTCCTTTGACGCTTCGACGAAAGGAATCGGCAGTCTTGCCCGAAAGTGGCATTGGCGAATGGCCGTAAGGTCGGCAAAAGCGCTCCGTGCATTGTTGTGCGGGACACAGCTCTTTCCCTCCTGTGTGTAAAAAGGAAATATTTTAAGGAGGTTGGAAGGCAAAATGAGCTTGTTAAGAATTCACTAAAACTTGTGCTACATAAGGGAATCTGGAGCGTAACGATGGCCGAAGATTTAAATAAGTTTTAAACATATTAGAAATAAATTTCATATTGCATCAAAACATTCACGTTGAAATATCCATTATAAGAAAAACACTAGTTTTATTGTGAAAAAATGGTTAAAAAGGATGAAATCCTTGTTTTTCTGAAAACATCACTTAAACTTCATTATATGCTTTCTACGCGAGGCAAAGATAAGGTACTTCACAAAACTTTTTTATTTCCCAATCGTTAATTTTCAAGAGTTTTTAAAAGTAATTTATTAAAAAGATGCACACAATATATAAAAATATATTGCTGTAGTTACATTTAAGTAGTTGTAATTATTTATTGACAATACTTCTTGTAAAATAATAAAGGTATATCTTTTTATTATTAATTTATTTCAATATTTTATTAATATATTAATGACAATTAATATTTAGTATGGTAAACATTATTATCATTTTTTTGGAATATAGCATATGAAAAATATAACCTGAAATTTTAAGAAAAAAATAAAGCATAAATCTCCGTTATGTCTCGAAATGTTTAAGGTTGGGTTAGGTAGGTGGTATAAAACATTATAGAGATAGAAAAAACATTGTTTAATGACGTAAATGCGTATATAGTACGTAAAAACATTTAAAAATTTATTATTTGCTTTATGGGAAGTATCAAACAAACTTTAACACAGTTGTGGAGAATGCATTAAACACACAAAATAATACCCAGCATCTTTTAACAGAAAATATTATGAACACTGATAATAGCGTGTAGAAACATCTAAAAATAATAATTATAAAACATTTCATTATATGGCAGTATTTTTTAAAAAAGTTATCGACAATACTCCATTATGTCTCGCGACCATTATGTCTTTATGTGTTCTAAGTTTTTCTATAAATTAAAATATTATCTAACTGCTCGTATAATTCCTAGAAAAAGGTTGATCATTCGAGAGTTGTGAGATATTTGAAACAGTTGGCCATTTCTTAGCGCATTATCTTCAATTTTCCTATTTTCATGCGGAAAAAGGATTTTACTTTGATTAATTAAATATCTGGTCTGATTAATTAAATATAAGTGAACTAGAATTCCGGTTAAAATGATTAGAATTCCATTTTTTTCTAAGTTAACAAGATTCTAGTTAACCAAAACTTGCAACTGTTTAAGTTAAATATATATATATATATATATATATATATATATATATATATATATATATATATATATATATTTTTTTTAATTTAAACACTTATGTTTCTCTTTTCACTATCTGTGCATCTTTATTAAGTCAACTGATGCATAAATAAAGCATTAATAAGAAAAGTAGAAAAATTACTTTTTTCGTATTTGTAATATTGTGTATACACAGTCTGTCAAGTAAGAGCGTGATCGGCTTTACTTACCCCTTTAATCTTTAAGTCATAATAAATTGACCAACCACAGTCGATTATTTTAAAAATAATCAACTGTGGTTGGTCAATTACTTAAGGCTTAGGAATTGAGACAAGGTTGTGGACAAGGGGTTACAATTAATACAACGTATCGCACTAAATCTTTCGTGAGTCGATAGAGGGAACCTCTCTTCTTGATGCACTATTAAGAAAGATTTAATTGTCATTGATGTTTGGTAAAAGAAACACGTTGAACGTCATGAGTGCCAAACCCGTCGCGCTACGAGGCTGTGTTCCTTTGCACGCCCCGAAAATGTCGTAATCAACGGCTGCTAAATACATGAAAAAGTCGAAAGCATTCGTACAGAAGTGGGTGCAGCGATATAATGTGACAAAAAATGTTGATGATTTACCGGAACGTGACTCGATAGGCAAAGTGGATAAAAAAAGCGAAAAACAATTAGTGAATATGTTTTCACGGAATCCTGGCTAAACGCTGCGTCAAAGACAAACAAAATTGAAGCAGAAAGGTTTAGATTTATCGCACGAAACTATTCGAACCTGTCTCCTAGCTCAGAATATGAAATGGCGCAACACAATAAAGAAACCTCTGTTGACTAAAAAACATGTGAAGAAGCGACTCGCTTGTGCGCGCGAAAACATTGATCGAGATTTTAGCAATGTAATTTTTACCGACGAATGCTCTGTATGGACACGTTGTATCTTCACGCGAGCCTGGTCAACCTCTACCAATAGGCTTGTCTAGCGACCCGTTAAACAGAGTAAAGGTCCATCTTTTGGGCTTCTCAGAGCAGGGATTTGGCACTTTGCACCTGTTTAATTACAACTTGAATGCCAAGAAAAAAATAGTGAGAATTTATAAAAAGGCTTTTTTACCGTCTATCAAACGTTAGTTTATCGACGAAAATGGACTGGATTATGCAGGAGGACAACGATCCCAAATATCGCAGCAAACTCTGTACCGAATGGAAGCATTCTGGCATTGTTACACTGGATTGGCCGTCGCAGTCGGCCTAATCCTATTGAAAATGTGCGAGCATACATGAAGTATAAGCTTCGTGGAAAACGCACGTACACTTTGCAGCAATTATCTCGCGAGATTTGTCGGATTTGTAGGTCCTTGTCCCTAGAATACGTCGTCAATTTGGTTGAAACCATGCCTCGGAGATGCCAGGCATTTATCGACGCCGATGGTGACTGGACGCATTATTAACAAAATTGCATCTTTCTTTTCATCGAGTACAATGCATATATGTATGTGGAAATCTTGTTTAATAGTGTTTTTTTATAAATTAACCCTACTATACTCTTACTTGACAGACTGTATATTTCAGCTTTGCTTCAAATTAACATTTATTATTTAAATAATGAAATTAATATATATTTATTAATTAATAACAACGTAATTTTGTTCGATAAGGATAGTAAATTTACGAATTGTCTCCTTGATCTGCGTCTGAAAATATGACACTAAGCCTTACAACTTCCTTAAATTGGCTTTCTTTTCTTTTTCTCCTCCCTTTTTTCTCGTTGTTCCCAACGCTACGAAGCGAATGTCTCTTTCGGGACGCAGCTGCGACAAATAAAATATCGATACTCTCCGCCGATATCATCTCTCATTTTGCGCGGCTGCGTGCGTGAAATCCCAACGGCAAAGCCTCGGCTTCGTTCTTTCTGGGAAACGAGATGGAAAACGGCTCACGACGCCGCAGGCGGTTTTCGCAATTAGCCAGTTCAACGTGTTCCACTACTAGCGAGCTCTTTTACTAGCATCCGCCGTTCGCTTCCGGGAAGTTGTCGAATCAAACGCCATTACCAGACGTCTCTCGTGTTGTTTCAATATTTCCACGGCTTTTCTGGGATAATGCAAATATTGTCCCGGTGAACGGTTGCCCGTTTCCGCGACTGCCCGGAAGATCCCGCGATTTTTCCGCTTTTAATTTATGCTAATTCGCGGCACTTTATAACGCGTACGTTAATTAAGCTATATGACTTTTATACAAAGCAAAAGATCACGAACAGCGTTAGAAAGATTTGTTAAAAAGATGAGATATAACGGGCAATTTATGCCGTTTAATTTATTAAAAGGAAAAAAATGCTTAAAGATCGCACGATACTAATCAATACGAAATCTCCCGGATGATTATCGTTTTCTTAAAATTGAAGTAATCGTTAACTGTTCTCTTATTTTTTCTAATTTACGTGGCTAAAATTCTCTTGAAGGTACGGACGGTAATGCCAGAAAAAATCCTACTATCAATTCCAGATGATAGGAGAAAAATTACGACGTGCTTGTTTTACAATTTTAATTTTGCTGTTACTATGCGAGAAGAATGGTCGGATGCGATGGTCGTGATGAATAAGAGCGGTCGATCGAATATTTATATCGAGTCGCCATCGAGGGTCGCCGCGCCTCGCGGTGCATCACGGGAATTGAGATACGAACGATCGAGAGGAAGAGCGCGGTTTCGCGTGCGAGTGAGCGAGAGAGGGGAAATGACAGTGAGATAGAGAAATAGCGGGACTAGGGAGAGCCGCATTCCCATTCTGCAATGCGTCGTAGACGAGAGGGTGGAAAAAGTTCATGGCTAGCGGGTGGAAACAGCGCGTGTCGACGATGTCGCGAAAATAAAACGCAACTGGCGTCTTCTGACTGAATGAATGCTGCCAAGAATGACGAATAGGAAACGGCACAGACACGGAGAATGCATCCTTTTAGATACGCTCTCGAGATGTTATAAAATATGTGTATGTGTGGATCTGTCGGAAATTTTATTAATTTTAAACGTTCCTTTGTGGAATATAATGGCCTGTAATTTATACAATGAAAAATATTACATATGTCTAATAACGCAAAGACTATTAATACTATATTAATAATACAATTGTTACAACTTTAAAACATACTTAAATTTATATAGTTGAATTCTCAATACTAAAATAGAAATTTTGGTATATTCTTTCATTGTTAAACAATCATTGTTGCAATAGTAGCACTAACTATACTATCACTATTTTGCTACATTAGTAGCAAAGAACACTATACTTGCTAATAGTTGTTTCTCACATATTTTTTACACAAATCCGTTTAAAATCTAAATTTGGCTATCATAATGTCGATAAAAATAGGAAAAAGCGCCATTTGGAGCAAATTTTTGTTGTTGTAACAGCAGAAACATTTTTTTTTCATTTTATTAATGCCATGTAAAAATACGAATCCTAAGCCTTAAAATGCGCTTCGTCTCACTTCCGTAAGATCTTTTCTTTTGGAGAGATAGCTATTTAAAATTAGCTTTTAATAAATGAAAAGGATATTTAATTTATCTTAATATTGCATTGTGGAAAATAAATGCTTTTTGTATTTACGAAATATAATCGTAATAAAATACTAAATAAAAGAGTAATTACTTCAGTAATTTTATATATAGTTAGTTTATAATATAGACTATGTTATTATCCATAATATACACAAACGTGTAATTAACTTAAAAACGTAGTACTCGAATACTAAACTGGAAAATATGACTTATGGTAAATACATGGTTAAATACATTAACACAGCATTTTTCTAATTTTGTGATTGAACGACTATTTTCAATTTTAGTAGTATCAACTGTTTTATTTAGATCTTTTTTTAGGATTATTACGTTTTTTACTTTTTTTTACCTATGAATTATCTAAAAAATAATAAGATAAGATCGATTTATCTCCATTTCTAAATTTAAATGCTCATATTTAGTATGCTATTAATATTTAATGCGACATATCTCCCCTCCTTCCACAAAATCCATTAAAATATGTTATATCTCCTGGACTAATGAAAGATATAAAGCATAGTGTTAAATAAAGAATTTGAGATCTACATATTTATGCGAATTAATATATTTTTACATCATACATTAAGCTAGTCTTTTCAAATTGAGAAATTGTTGCTAGGTATTTAGGAAAGATTTTTTAATTTATAAACTTTAACATCAAACTTTAGGTACTTATCGCTAAAAGGAATTAAAAAAACTGATATTAATTAATAAATATCCACGTTAGAATGATATACTTTGTGATTGTAACCTAATTTTGTCATTGTACTATACTATCTGGCGCGAATTAAGTGCGTGTCCAATATATTAATTTCTTTATATTTTATAATAGTAACTGTCGTATATCTTTTAGGTTTGCTTCAAATGATATGTACTTTATAAATAGGGATAGGAATAGAAAAAAATTTTAATAACTATATACAAAATTTTATATTATTTATAATAAAGATACCGTAAAAATTGTGTTGTACTATATAAAGTAAAATTAAACGAAGATGTTTTCTTGAAAAAGATCGGTTTACGAATTTCCGACTTTACATGTAATACACGAGGAGGATATTATAGTTTCTTGTAGGCTTTTTTCAGTTTTACTATGTTTTTAGTAGTTCAGGAAAATAGACTGTCTATCTTGCTCTAAGAAACATAGTAAATTTCGCTAGAAACGTAGCAAGTTTTAATAGCATTTTAGTTTCTAAAATATATATGGCACATATACGATGAAAGGATAGTGAATTATTGCAGATAAATTCTTTTGTTATTGCATTTTATTCCTAATATATTAATTAAAATTTAATTCCCAAAATCTTGTAATAATTTTTATTATAAAATTCTCTCCGCGTAGATGTAATTTCCTTCTAATCTTAATCTCGCGATTGCGATTTTCGTTGCAGATGTCCTGACAGCGGGCCCCGGGCCACCAGGATGCCGACAGACGACGACTATGGCCGAAGAGATCGTCTCCTGTTGCACCAGCTCCCGATCGCTCAGTACGGGTCCTCGTCATCCCCGCTTCCCGGATCGACCGCGCCGAATTCCAGCGGCGTGGTGGGGCTCCAGATTGGCCCCAGTAATCCTAACGACTGCTTCAAGCAGCAAGTTCATCAGCAGCAGCTGCAGCAGCAGCAACAACAGCAACAATCGTCCGACTTGCGTGCGGTCACGAGTACTACGAGCCAATTGGGCTATCAGTCGGATCAACAGACCCAAAGCAACGAGCATGTCGGGGCCCGAATGGTCGATCGGCACGAGAAGTCTGCGGAGAAGCCCACGATCGACTTCTCGAAGTGCGGAGAAGGTCGTCCATCGAGTTGCGACCGCTTTGGGCATTATCAGGCCCAAAGCGGTGAACATGCGGCGAGCCGGATGGGCGTCGAGCGGCATGAGAAGGCCACGGACAAGTCTTCTATCGATTATGCCAAGTGTGGAGAGTCTCGTCAGTCGAGCTGCGAACGTTACGGACATTATCAGGCCCAGAACGGCGATCAGGCCCACGTGGTGGGTGCTCGAATGGCCGAACGGCACGAAAAGCCACCACCGTCCGATAAGCCATCGATCGACTTCACCAAGTGCGTCGCCGACGGCCGACAGTCGAGCTGCGAGCGTTTCGGGCATTATCAGACTCCGACGTTTGGTCAATCCCCGTTGCAAGGCCACTACAGCGCGTCGCGGTCCGTCGATCGTTTCGCGCGCTTCAACGACCTCAGCGCGCTGCACGGCACGGAACAACGGGGAGTGGTGGTGCCGCCACCGACGAGCGCGGATCGTTACTCGATCTGCAATCCGGAACTGCGTTTCGATACGAGCACGAGTACAAGCGAGCCCGGCGAGTATGCGAACGCGAACGCCCTCACGGGCACCTTCTCCACGGAGACGTTCCCGTCGCCGCCGTCGCCGGCGCCGGCGAACGACCGTTTCGTCCCACCACCGCCGTTGTCGCCCAGTCCGAGCGAGAAGTACGCCTCGAGCCAGAGCCTGGCTGGTTACCCTGTTGCTGATCGCGTTCTGCCCCCCAATTCTCCGGGGCCCAAGTACGGAGCCGGCGGCACCGCTCCAGCATCGCCGATGCCCTCCAAGGAGCGCTTCGCCTCCGCCGAACGGCTGTTGGCCGGTCAGCAGTCAGTCGCAGGCGACGCCAAGGATCAGCAACGCTACGCTGGACCACCTGATCGCTTGCTCTCGGGCTCCTCACCAGTCCTGGGCGGACTCCAGGCTGGACTACAAGCCGGGCTCCAGAGTAGCGGCCTCTACGCCAAAGACACCCGTTATGCCGCCATTTCTGCTGATAGGTTACTATCCTCCTCGCCGATACACGCTCCGGTGCCAGAGAGGTTCGCCGGCAAGTCGGATCGGTACTTGGCCGAGTCGCCTATTCACGACAGGTATCCTCGACAGGATCCGCCAACGGCAACACATCATGAACGATATTCGGCGATGGCGACGGCCACCGAGAGGTGAGTTAGATCCACGTCGACGATACACTGAGAGAAAAATGTATGTTATTTGGAACTATAATGGCATAGTAAAAAGATTATAGTTAGGAATATCATTTTTATAGTAAATGTCACCATAATATTTGTAATATTTACAATATAACCATAGTATAACTGACTCATGTAAAACTTTTACCAAGAATAATTATTTATTATAATTATTTTAAATAAAAATATATAGTAAGGTATCAAATATTGAATGGTAAGAGAAATTAATTATTTTATATAGTCAATACAATTGGAATATTTGGCAAATATAGGTATATGTAACTATGTTCCCAAAGTGTGCTTTACTATACACTTATATTACTATAGAATAATAAAATGGTGACTAAAATCTGTATTCATTTTGCTATAACTTTATGTTTAGATAAACTATAAATATATGTTTGAGGCCAAAACGAGCTATAAAATATAGTGAATTATAGTTATTCCAACTATTTTTTTCTCTTAGTGTACCGCTTTTACTAGATAACGCTATCAGCGATAAAATGTGCCAATTTTATCTTGAGCAATATTTCTGGATATCGCGATAACATATTCAATCTCATTTGCTTGTCGCGCTCGTCACATATAGAGTCATCTCACATAAGAACTGTTTTAAATATAAAATTGCGTCTGAAGTGAAATTTTCTCGTGAAGCACAGGTTTATTTCAGTCTCTGTATATTCTTCGTCTGCACCCACTTAATTCGTTCTTTCCTCTTTCGGGATGTCTCGCAGGTTCCTCTCGAATTCGCCTAATCCTGAGAGCGCGCATCAGCGTTATTCATCGTCGGATCGCTCGTCTCTTCAAACTACGTCCAGCGGCACCGAGCAATCTAGGCGCCTCTATACTGACAGGGGCGTCGAGACGGTTTGTCAGAAGTACACGGATCGGTCCACCGGCTCCCCGGCGTCCGCCGATTTCGGCCGGTACTCTGGCTTCCCGGAGGTCGGCACCAATCAGACGCGATATGTGTCCAGCAATGACCGTTTCAACGATCTCGCGCTGCAGCGATGCGGCCAGTCGCGCTCGTCGACAGACAGGTTCTCCAGCGATCGCTACCTCGCCGGATCGTCACCCGCGCACGATGGCAGGTTGTCTAGCACCGAGACGCCGCGCTACATCGTCTCCTCTACTGAACGTCTACTGGCGCCGACGTCCTCCTCGCCATCCTCCTCTTCGGAGACCGGTAAGCGTGACTCTCGCTTTTCCATAAAAAAACAAAAAATATCTAAAAAGTAATAGTAAAGTGGTCCATATAATACTTATGTTTATCACATATATTTGGTTTATTATATAGAATGATTATACAGAAATAGAAATACGAAAGAAATATAAATAAAATGATAAAAATTTGCTCAAAACAAAATGTTATGTAAAATGTAATTTGGAAATCTGATAATTTATAGTAAATATAATATAATTTATAGTAAATTTGTTATTGTATTAATGTAATAACAAATTTATATTATTGTATAATATAAATTTAATGATTAATTAAATACAATATATTTTATCTCATAAATAAAATTTAAAAAATTTTGAAGAATCGTCATCATCTCGATTGTCTCACGTCGTGATGAATCAGGAAAGTATATCTGGAGACAAATTTATATTATTGTATGATATAAATTTAATGATTAATTAAATAAAATATATTTTATCTTATAAATAAAATTTAAAAAATTTTGAAGAATTGTCATCATCTCGATTGTCTCACGTCGTGATGATCAGGAAAGTATATTTGGAGATATTTATTCCAAATTGATAAGTGTACGTAAATTTGGTAGTAACTTTACTAATCATATTTATAAATGTTGCATCCCTTATGAATAATTTATATGGGATACATATTTATCGTATAGAATAACGAAATAGATATAGAATAGAAATACAAAAAAATTATCAAAATTTACTCCAAACAATGCCATATAAAATAAGATATGAAAGTCTAAGTAACTTTTAGTAAAGAATGATGCTACTCTTTACTAAAATAGACCATGTGTTCCATTTCTGGGCAGTAAAAAATGTACTTAAAATGGGCACCAAATTAAAGACTTTGATGAGCTGATTACAAAGATATAAAAGACAATTTGAGTATTTCTAATGTTTTTGAGTAGGTTAAGGTGTATTTTCCTATGCGCTTCATGTTTTAAAATCAACCGGAAGTTGATGTTCCAATTGGAATTTTCTATTTCCGGTCAGTTTGGAATACGGAATTTATACCATTAAATTCTTCATTTAATTTTATTAAATGTAGTATTTTGAATTTTTAAAATCTGTTAAGTTTTGCTAAAGAAACATCAGTTTGAAAGTAGCCTAAAATTTGGGAACTTTTTAGACCGTAGTATTGGAATGATACACTGGGCGGCTCTAAAACTTATATCTTTGTAATCAGCTCATCAAGGCCTTTAATTTGGTACTATTTTAATTTGGTACTATTTTAAGTACATTTTTCACTGTCCAAAAATGGGGCACATGTTGGCGTTACTCTTTGTTGCTGCATCTATGTAACAAAAAAGACTTACTGCGTCTATGTAATAAAAAAATACTGGTATAATTATTGTATTATCTAGTAAATTTTGAATAAGACTGGCTAGAAAACAATAGGAATTTCAAATTATAAATATAAAAAAAGAAGAAAACCTAATAAATTTGAGTACTTACTCAAGCACTTCTAGACAGTTACTGCTAACCACGACTTCAGATAAATCTTTTCACTCATGCTTTAATTTATTTGATGGTCAGACAAATTCTATTGAAAACTTGGTCGTCTACTGCAGTTATACAGTGTTCCCTTACTTTATCCTTCACTCTAAATTTCCCGTTTCTCAGTATTTTCTTAAGAATCTTGTTATCGTTGATTGGTCTGGTTGCTATTTCGCGTGTAGAAAACTTCTTTTTAGATAAAGCAACAATGACACTCTTTGTTTTTGAACTCAATTCAATTTGGCTCATTTTAAAATATGTATAAAACGAAAAAATTTGCCGAAGAATAATATTTATTCGCGTAAAAATACATAATATATAATAATAACCACGTTAGCTCTCGCGGTTTCTCTCCGCATGGATACTAATTTAAAAAAATACGAATGCTCAACAAAAATATTTTACTTACACTGAATGTTTAAAAAGGATTTCCACGAGTAAATAATTTTTAAGATGATACAATAATTAACGTCAGTACTGTACATTGTATGATATAAGTTTAATTCAATATAATATGTTTACTTCATGTAATTAAAAAAGTTAGAGTTTCCATTCTATACCGATTGTTCCACATCGTGATAGCCATGAAAATCTATCAGGAAAATAATGAATAATTCCGTTTTCTTAAAGAAAAACAATAGAAATCTAGATTGAAAAACTATCCGAAAAGTTTTATAATACTTTCCTTGTGTATGAATAGAGATATTATATTATATTTAAATATAATTCGATATGTATATACGGGTTCTGTTAGTATTTAAATTAAAGTGAGAGGATTAAGGACTTTGAGAGAGCCATTTGCGGTTGTTTAGTGTGAATTAAAATTTGTAATTTGGGAGAATAATAATGTTTTATAATATCTAACAGGCGTGACTGGTTTTTTCTCGACCTATCATACAGGGGTAAATCAGTATTCTTTAAACCGACCTTTTATCTCAATTTGTTGGTTAATATAATTTTTATAAAATAAATACTTCCTCCATACATCCAGAAGACATACATTAACATTAATAGTTTCAACTTTTAATAGTTTTTAGTTTGATTACACTATTCGATCTATATATTGGCTTTTATAGGCTTTTTTTTACTTTGATTTTTTATTCCAATTGTTACTAATATTATTGTACTAATATTATAAGTGTCTATTTTCTATCCTAGTTAATTTACATTTTTTCGATTTAAATGTTGAAAAAAATACTGCTTCAGCTAGAAGTTTAACGGGCACGAACCGGTCACGTGCGTTAGAACTCTCGAACATATTATCCCACATTAATTATTATCCCACATTAATTATTGTCTTAAAGGTCTAAATTCTCTCACTTTGGTTTGAGTAATTTGCTATTAATAGATGATGTTCCAAGTCTCGACGAATTTTCATTGCGCGATTACTTATTTGGCGAGTAATTAATTATGGGTTTCTGCCTCGAAATCACAGGCACAAGATACCATTCGCCCTACACGACCACTACTGGCACCCAATCGTCAGCGTCCAGTGATCGTTTCACGTCAATATCACCGACGCCCGAAGCGTCACCGAGTATCCACCGCGGTAACAGCAGTGGTGGCGGCGGCGGAGGCGGCAGCGGCGGCGGCGGCGGCGGTGGCGGCTATCAAAACACGAAGAGTACCGTCGACAAGTACCTGGTCTCGAAATCAGTTCAGAGCAGCTACGATCGCTACTCGGTCGCCGGCCAAAACGATCATCAGTTCGGCCAAGACAGGTACTTTGCATCCGGAGGTGGTAATGACCGATTTCAGACCTCTACCGGAGCTGACCGTTTTCACACTGCTGCTGATCGTTACTCGCCGGCGCGCAGCGTCGCCGACAAGTACCTGTCTTTGCCGAAGCCCAAGGACAGGTTCACTGGCCGCATAACACCCATCTCCTGCGCCACCGCCGTTGCAACGTCGACCACCGATCGTTCCTACGGCTCTTCCAGCGTGAGCTACGTGCCTCCGACCGCGCATACCCCTGTCGAGCGATACGTACCTCAACCACCCCCGGAAGTACTCTATCCGGACAGGTAAGGACAGACATAATACGAGTAAGATATAAGTCTCTCTTCAACTCGTGCTTTAGATAAACTCCTTGAGGAATTCGAAAATGAAAGTTAACTCTGACGGTAACACGCTCATTTTACGTATTGGACGTATACTACCGTCCAGAAGTTTGGAAGCAGTCATATTTTTGTGCGAAATCAAGCAACCGCTTATAATAAATGTTTATTAATACTGACGACTACTTTAGGTTAGAACACCAACTTTCTGTTCCTATAATTACATTATATTAAATAAAAAAATTCAGTTAAATCAACCAACTGATAACTTTAACGCGCACTGAGCTCAGAAATTGTAACTTGCGTCTATAAATACTTGAATACAACTATTAAGACCTTATTTAATTAGAATACAATGGTTAGATATCGGAATTGAGGGTAAACATCATATTTCTGTGATTTGAACGTAATCAAAACAAAGTAAGTGTTCAACCGCAAGTAAATAATAGCAAGAATTTATTAGACATAGACAAAGAGCTGGTGTTCTGGCCTAAAGTAATCATCAATGTCAATAAACATTCATTATACCTGGTCACTTTCATAATATTTACAAATGATCTTTTATTTTACATAAAAATATGACTGCTTCCAAACTTCTAGACGGTAGTGTATATTATCAGAAAATCGATTTAAAACTTGTTAACATTGGAATGTCCGATGAAATCATTTTGACTCTTCCAAGGTCTTCTTGTTGTCGCTGTTTCTATTTTTCGTGACATACAAAAATATCTCTCGTGACTTTTAACTATTTTTAAAGTAGAACACACTGAAAGGATAACAGAAGAGAATGATAATATTGTGATGAAATATTTTATGATTTATCTTGGACATCCAGAAAAGAGTAATGATTCTCTGATTCTTTATTTAATTGTCGGAATTATAAGGATAATATATAAACTATCATTTGTGAAATTTTAGTGTCTTATATTCCCGATTTAGTTTATATTTTATTCTGTGTTAATGCACTAGTCTTTTTGTATTCATTATAGAGGACAAAAATAAGTAATAGTTATGATATATTATACTATAGAAGATTATAAGAAGATTTGGAAAAATGACAAAAATTATAATTTTTTACGATATATAAAATATATTTTATAATATATGTCTATATTTCGATATAATGAGTTTTAAAATATTAGAATTACAAGGAGTCAAAATAATTCTTTCGAGCATCCAAAGGAAGTTTTCGTTCTTGGATATTCTAATATTAAATCGCTTATTGTAAATTGTAATCATTGTTTTCTTTTTTGTTTCTCATTCATGTGTCATTGTTTTTAACGTGGTTTTTATACATAATTTTAAGGAAGTTTTTAGAAGTAAATTAGAATTAATTTACATCAATACGTCCGGAAGGTATATAACCAGGTTACTGTCACGGTTAAATAAAAAAACATACAAGATAGTCAAAATAACATATAAAACCACAACTCTAGTTATTATATATATTTGCGAGTAAGAAAATTAAATTTATCCCCAGATCTGACAATAATAATAAGTGGTTACCGATTTTAGGGGTTTGAAAAATTTGGTCGGATTTTTATCTACGCGTATTTTTATTTTTTTTACGAAGAACTTGAAACTAGTGAGAGCTACTACAGGATGATAGTTTTAAATAATTAATTGTAAGAGGATAATATATAATGCCCGTAAAAATAATGAAATCGACGAATTTGTAATGCAAGTAAATTATAGCATTCTACATGAAAAATATAAAAGATTTAAGTTCGATTTTTGCCTGAGACCATATCATTTCATATCATTAGATAGTAAATGTCAAATTAATTTTCATAATTTGGGACGAGAAGAGATTAATATAATTTGAAGTAAAATCAGAATATACAAGATAGGAGATGAGGGAGGCACGTTTGATGTAAAGAAGTAGTTATTTATTGGTGTTCTACATACGTTAGAAAAAAGTTCCCGGGAACATATGTTTATTAGCGGACAAAATATTCTATAAATATTCTTATAAAATATAAGATATATTAACCCTCTATTGCTCTCGTTTGGCTGACGAACGTTAGTGCTCTTGTATGAGCGAAAAATACCGCGTCTGTTATTAATAGAATTTAAGTGAAAATTTAATTATTGTTGTATTAATATGGCTTCATAAAAATGAGATGCATTGATTTATTATTGATCCATCAAAGTAAAGCTTAAATTTGATAACAGCACGAGTCGCATTAATCTCACATATTTACTCTCGCTATGAATGCACGGTAACACTTGCCAGAGTTTATTAATAACAGTTATACTAATGAAATTAAGAAAACGACCAATTAAGAAAGCAATCAATCAAATATAATACAAATATAATACAAATATAATCTAAAAAGTTGTAAACAAAAAGCCAGAAAGTTTCAAAGCCAATTTTGTGAAGCTCCTTTTATATAATTAAAAAATAAAATTTCCACAAGCGAGCTCGCCTCATACGAAAGCAATGGAAGATTGATATATTAGCAAAAGTTACATTAATGAAATTTAGAAAACTATCATACAAATATGATGTAAAAGATTGTAAATGAAAAATATATAATTAGAAAATCTTATAATTGGAAAATAATTCGAAATTCTTATATATTCTTATAATTAGAAAATCAAATTTTAATTGAGCGTTCGCCTCATATGAAGGCAATGGAGGGTTATTAATTTCAGAATCTGATTCGAATCAGATATTTTATGAATACCCAAGTAGGAATCATATATGTTTCTAGTATGAAAAAATGGCCCGATACTAGGTCGATACCGAAAAGCGGATGTCTGGTTTTGGTACTGGCTCAATACTGGGCCTAATATAAAAAAAGCCGTATTATTGGTACTGGCTCCGTACTAAATTTAAGTACTGGATAATCGTACCGTATGTGTACTGGGCCGTTACCGAAATGTGTTTGTCGTTTACTGGTCCAGTATTAAAAAAGCTATATTATTGGTACTGGCTCTGTTCGTAGAATCAGTACTAGATCCCCAAATAAGAATCGTATACAATCTGCCAATAGAGGATATTGGGCCAGTATTATACCGGTACCGAAAAACGAACGATACCAATATTCTTTATGGGAAAACGAAGAGGTCAACGCAAAATCTAGATAACTCAGTGGAAGAATGCTTGCCTGACAAGCGGAAGACTCGAGTTTGATTCCAACCGTCTCTCGTCCCGAAGATTTTTTCCTCATATGACTATTAAAAATAGACATGTACAGGTACAAACGAAAGCAGCCTGGCCATAGTCTGATCTTTCTTTCCGTACTATATAATTGTGATATTAACAATTGTACAAATAATAAAAATTACTAGGAATCGATACTGGCCCAATATATTGGGAATAGGTATTTCCTAAAGCTAGGAAATATCAGATCAATCATATCTAGATCAATATTTTTTTTATACTGGTACATTATATTGATTTTCGGTATTGTGACAATACTGTTTTTCGATACTGGCTCTTTTATATCATTCCAGTATCACACCAATACTAAATTCGTACTAGCATCTGGTACTAGGCCAGTAACATTTACCATAAATCGGTACTTGGCCATTTGATGCCAGTAGTAAATTCTTACTTGGATATACGTAAAATATTTCGGCAGATATTCGCATATTTACAAAAAAAAGAACGTTCATAGAATATTCGTAAAGCTTATTTACTATGCATGTGCGATGCTTTAATGTAACTGAAAAGTTTTCCAAATGCTCCAAATAGTAATATGCATTTACTACAATTTAATAATGATATGTATCTACGAAATGAAATTCTCAAATGTATTTGGGAAAGCAAAATCAATGTGTGAGAGGTTAACCTACATTTTGCAAATATCCTTGTACATATTCATAGAACGTGTTTATAAGTTATGTTATTCGAATGTGCTATGAACGTACTATGAACATATATTTAGTATATTCGTAGAATGTATAAATATTCTCGTAAAGATTATTTACAGAAGATTTATAAAACATTCCTATGCTATCTTGGCAATTAATTATTTAAAACTATTATTCTGCAATAGAACTCTCATTAGCTATAAATTCTTTCTCATTGAAAAACTTAGGAGATTGAACTGAAGTATTCATCATTGATCCTATATTTCTTTTATTAATAATCACGAAATATATTGCGTTCAAAATATCTACCCCATTATTATCCATGACTTTTCGTCACTTAGACAATTTTCCAATTCCACTTTTGTAAAGTGGCCCATCTTGTAAACCAATAAGATCATTGGCGATTTGACGAGCTTCAGTAAGCCTCTGATATATTGTACTACGTGCACGACTATTCGCTTCCGTTTGGTAAATCCCCGACGAAGACACTTGGTCTTCGATCGAAAGCCCAGCTTCGAACTCCCGCATTGAAGACTTGTATATCCACTTGTGCAATCCGCTGCTCGACTGGCGGTTCAAAGGTCTCCGCTTTCTATGATTGCCCAGGTATGTGGACAGGTACGTGCCGCCCGCGGCGCATACACCGACAGATCGATATGTACCCGCGAGCGACCCAGGCGATCCGTATATGCGTCGCGACCTCGGCTTTCACCATCATTACCGGCTACCGCCGCCCGCCGGTTACCCGTACCAGACGCACTTCCGTTTTCGCGGGTTCGCGTACGCTACGTCCGGCCGGCTTGGCGGCAGTCCCGGCTCCAGTAGCTCCAGCAGCACGACATCCAATCAGCGGGAGACTTTTGCCACATCGCCGTTGCTGAGGCCCAAGGTGCGCGCGTCCACGGTCGAGTTCGGTACCGCCGCCGGTCCCGTTGGCGGCGTCGCGACTACCACGGCGACCACCGGTGTTGGTGTCGCCGTCGGTCGTCACGTGTGCGCGAACCCGGTCGCCTGTTGCGGAGACACATCCGCGAACGGAAGAGCCTGCTGCCAGATGAGGAGGTCCCTGCCGCCTGGAACGCTTCCGACAATACCCGCTCAGACTTCGTCATGGTGAGTACTTGTTGAAATGTTTTATACTTGAGAAAGTGAACGAGTGAGTGAGAAAGGGGGAGGGGGAGAGAAGAGAGAATTTTAATATGTATGAGTTTTATATACGCTTACAAAATAGTTTATTAAACTATATATTTTTATTCTATGTACAAAACTCGAATAATTGTTACTTGTGCAGAGTGTTTGATGCAACACACAAATCTACTAGTATGCAGGTATAACTTCTCAAACTGAACAAAAAAAATCCTGTACCATTTTGTGAACAATCACAAATTTTTTTGAATTTTTGAGATATTAAAATACTAGGGCAAATGTATGTCTATGATGTAAAGAGTTCTTTAGACTCCTAAAAGGAGTCTCATTTAATTTGTCTAAATCAATTGACAATTTTTTGGCAATGATGGATGGCGCGCTAAAAAAAGTATAGATAAATAAATATATAAATTTAAATGTATAAATATAAATAAATAAATAAATAAATAAATAAATATCAATATAAATATATGATTATAAATATTTATATAAATATAAATAAGTAAATAAATAAATAGAGATGTTGTTATTTTATATTAAGGTGATTTATCCCAATTATGGCGCTGTTGACCAATTAGAAAATTGGTCAGTCAGCGAGCTTCCTATAGGACAATCTGACGAAACATGTCGTGATGAGGAAACAAGTTCTGTCTTCTCGGCTCTACAGAGCCGTTATTATCTCAGTATATCACGTGAATAAATTGATCTATTTTTTTTTCTTTAATATCTCAATAATTATCGTGATAATTTACAAAATTTGGCAGAAGATTTTTCTACACAGCTTAATAACTTTTATCTATACATGAGCGGTCGAACATTCTAAATCCAGACACTTTGTATTGTCATTACCATATATTTTTTTCTAAGTATGCATTAAATCGTAACAAACGTGAGAGATAGAGGGAGGAGGGAGATAGATAGAGTTTTGGTTGAATTTATAATAATTTATAATTATTAACACGTTGGCTGCTACAGAGTGACATTATGGAACTTTGTCTCTGGTACCATTTCAAAACCAGCATGTTATTATAACATGCTAATTAATTATATTTATTATTATTCAGCAAAATATATATTTACTAAAACATGAAAATCTACACAGAGAGAAAAAATATTTAAAAAATAGTAAATATTTTTTTGGTGGATATAAAACATATTTACACACTTAGATATAAATTCTTTTATTTAAATAGAGTAAATAATTACTTTCTCATGAAAAGCTAAGATTTTCTTAAGGTTTTAAGAAAATGCCCATTTTCTTATTTGAAAAATACCTTACATTAGTACAAGTAAATATGTTACTTGTACACATCGCGAATATAGATGTTTACTCTTCTTCTTAAATATTTTTTCTTTCAGTATATACGAATTAACTTGTAGTTGGTACATGGAATAGAGAATTTTTTCTTTATACGTTAGCTATGAGATAATTAATATTTTGCAGGTAATGTGTAAATTAATATTTATAATATTATTCATATTTATATAACTATAACTTATTATTATAACTATAACTTTTTTTTATAACAAGAAATTTAAAGTTCTTCACTTTTATTGCGTAGTATTGTTAGAAGAAAACTTCGACAAGCTTGAATGACAAGTAAAATGTAAATTTTCCTCTTATCCTTTCGACCAGACATCTAATATGCTTATTAATCTTAAAGTAGGGGAATAGCTTAGCTTCCGATTAGTAGCGAATTTTGTTGTAAATTGCGCGCATAACTGTGTGCATAATTGCGCGGTTCGAAGAAAAAATCGATTACGACGAGATTAGGAACAGGCAAAAGCTATCGTGTGTGTTAAAAGCTTGCTTGTGTAATCCGTGGATTATATGTGGCAGAGTAGCTTTCGCAATGCACATGTTCACATAATAATGCGTCTGTATAATAAAGCTTACGAATTAGAATGGAAGAGCCCATTAATTGAGGGATAAATATTATTTATGGGGTCGATGCACAAGAGCTTTTGGTTCAACACGATAGCCTCCTCACCTCTTTCGTTGTTTTACCGAATTTGAACAAATCTGTCTTCAATTCTGTCTTCAATTATTGCACATGCACACATATGCAATGCGCGAAAAATGGTCCTTTACTTGACTCTATTAAAATAATATCAAGTTGAAATTTTAATTTTAATTTTAATTCTATATTAACTTCTGCACTATAATCTGCATAATATTTCGAATTTAAAGAATTCTATGGAAAATTTTGAAGTATATAACATTATATAGGCTATTGTTTTCTGATATTATAAATATCAAAAGTTATTCATCCTTATTTTGTTGTGAGGCATCAAGAGAAATATTTATTTAATAATTATTTATTATTTGATTTGTGCGTGTATGCGTGTATGCGTGCGTGTACATGGATGAATGCATGGGTGATTGGTTAGATGTTTATAATAAGTTAAAGAACAGATAAGAACTGAGGACCCCCGTTACATCACACCCACCTACCCATATATGCACGCATGCACACAATACACACACACACACATACACGGAAGAGGTGTAAATCCGACTGAACAACCTACGCGTGGTACACTTTGGGTAATACTAATGCTGGGGACACTGTAGCTTTCAAGTTTCATTATTCAAAAAGTACTTAAAAAGTAAAAGTATTATGAAATACTTAATGAAAAAATACATTATTGTAGTGTTTTAGCTCTTGAAATAAGTTACAAGAATATGAAATAAAAAGTAGAATGTTCCATTTAAAAAATTCATTTGACTTTGGCGTGACCTTAATGTTTTCATCCAAGATTAGACAAATAATAGCCTTTTATGGCTCCCTCAAAACTCTTAAACATTTTTTCGTAGAACGTATATTTTTAAAAATATTGAGGTGGAAAGTTTTAAAATGAATACCCTATATATATATATATATATATATATATATATATATATATATATATATATATATATACACACACATATATGTATATATATGTATGTGTGTGTATAACTGTCGCATTTAATTATGGCTGAGTTGCTGGTTCTTTTTAAAGTCACTAGAATTAGAATTATATATAAATACTATATTAATAATATATAAAAAAAAAGAATACAATGCGCGTAAAGCAGAATACCTTAACCGGAAGTGAAAGCCATTATTGGAATTCTCTGTACTCGAGTAAAAAGTAACTAGCCTACAAATACTAAATCAAATGAAAATCCACTATCAAATCAAAAGCTGATATTTAGCACAGGTTAGATTAAATGATTGTCAATAAGGTCATTTTTTGGCTCACGTCAGAATCACTTCAAACTGTGTTATTTTATTCCTCTCGATAAAACTCACAATTCACTAGAATCGTTTGCTGTTCAAATAATTAGGTGCTGAGAATGAGACACTCTTAGATCTCAGATTTACATGGAATATTACGCATAGTTGCAATGTCTGCCTCATTTTACTCTGTTATCAATGAGTTCTCATCACCATCCTTTCTCAAAAACTACTCGTATATATAGTACATGAAATATGTCAAAGCGGTTATTTTACTTCTCTGCCATCATATTGAAATCGAGCTCCGTATTAATCAGTATATTTTATTTTCACCAAGTATGCAAGCAATAATGTTGCTTATAAGAAATTTAACGATGAAATTGTGGTTTAAAGTTGATTCAAAGAATTCAGGATATTTAGGAGATATGATAAATACTGCTGAAAGAGAGAGAAGCTATTTCTTACCTCCTGTGCGCTTGTAAAACTTTATATAGCTATAGAGCTATTATAGTTGATAATGGCATATGGCATATAGCTGATGGTGGCATGTACCAACTTTTTATCCACAGGCAAAAGAGAAACAGCGTTCGCCTTCAACTACAACACAGCGTCACACCTCATCAAAGGTATAATCTGTGGATAGAATATAGCGAAGACATCAATCCAATTACACCATGGTACTGCCAGTGCAAAGTAGGCGCTAGAACGGTTGATTGTTGTGCGAATGTAGCATCAGTCCTATGGTATTTGAGATACATGAGACATTCTGAACAGTTAAAGCAAAGACTATGCTAGTAGTACGCACAATATGTTGCAAATGCTGAAAACATTTCAGATTAGACCAGGGGAAGACGAAACTCTATCTGATTAGATTAAATAAAACTGATAGATTTAAAAACCCGTCGGTTTCTTAAGTTTTATAAGCGCACAAGAGGTAAGATAGCCTCTCTCTCTCTCTCTCTCTCTCTCTCTCTCTCTCT
>NW_022639507.1:344814-346329 GCF_010583005.1 Odontomachus brunneus | reverse complement strand
CTCTCTCTCTCTCTCTCTCTCTCTCTCTCTCTCTCTCTCTCTCTCTCTCTCTCTCTCTCTCTCTCTCTCTCTGTTTCTCCCTTCCTCTCTCCCTCTCTCCGCTTTGACATATTTCATGCATTATATATATGAGTTTTTGAAAAAGTATGATGATGGGAGCTCATTGATAACAGAATGAAATGAGGCAGACATTGCAACTATGTGTAATATCCCATGTAAATCTGAGATCTAAGAGTGCCTCATTCTCAACATCTAATTACTTGAACAGCAAACGGTTCTAGTAGGTTGTAAGTTCCATCGAGAGGAATAAAATAGCATAGTTTGAAGTGATTCTGACGTGGGCCAAAAAACGGCCTTATTGACATTCACCTTTTTCTAGTTCGTTATTAACTGTTCGTTATTAGCTTGTTATTAACTGAAATATAGTATGTTTTGTAGTATTTAGCCGTTGTTTAATCATTATATATGAAAAAGATTCTAGCAGAACATAATAATATAACTGTTACACATCGTCGGTAATGTAACGGAACGTAACATGCAATACAACATGCACGTTATATATAACATACAGGATATCTGATAATTATCATGTTCTCATTTCGTGTATATATAGATTAGGTTTAATCGAGTAAAACATTTTTCTACAATTTTGCACAAACAATCACGTAAAATTTTTAGTTATTAATTAAAAAAAATTGGCGAATGTGTGATCGCCTATGATACAGGCTGCATTCGGATATTTACTACCAATATTGAAAATCTATAGTATATGTAACATGAGCTATATATTTTCAGTACTGACAGTGAATATCGAATACAGTCACTATAAATGGAGTGCTGTAAAAGCGATACCTGGATCGCACTAATCAGTGGCGCGCGCCATTTCCGTCTACCCTATCACCATTCGACGTTCGATGCTCGCCTAACGCAATGTTACTCTACTCGAATGACGAACGGTGATAGACTAAGCGGGAGTGGTGCGTGGAGAGTGCTGATTAGCGCGGTTCAGCAACCGCTTCTATAGCATTCCATTTGCAGTATCATACGCGATATATATCATTCGCTAATCTTCTTTAATTAATAATTCACAATTTTATGTGGTTGTTTGCGTCAAATGATAGGAATTTTTTGTTCAGTTTGACCTAATCTACGTGTACATGAAATGGTATATTATTGTCAGACTTCTGATATATACGAGGGTGGTCTGAAAAGTTTCCGACCTCAACGTGAAGATAGCAGCACTTGTAAATAAAAGCTAGTGAATTTCGTTGTTCATCTGTTGACAGTTACTCACCGAAGTTTCAGCCATTTTGGACTCGCAGTTGTTATGTAACAGTCGTTTGAGTAAGTTGATGTGAGTGTTTTTGTGAAAATGGACAAAATCGAGTATCGAGCTGTCATTAAATATTTGTTTTTGAAAGGCAATACGCCTACGCAAATCAAAGATGAGTTGGATTCTGTGTATGGGGACTCTGCACCATCATTTACGACAGTGAAATTTTGGGCCGCTGAATT
>NW_022639507.1:339575-344772 GCF_010583005.1 Odontomachus brunneus | reverse complement strand
AATCCACGAATTACGGTTTGAACTGCTTGACCATCCACCTTACTCACCAGATCTAGCCCCAAGCGACTTCTTTTTGTTCCCTCATCTAAAAATTGCGCTCGGAGGACAGAGATTTTCGTCAAATGAAGAGGCAATCACCTTCGTGAACAATTATTTTGCAGAGAAAAACGCCGAGTACTATTTCGACGGGTTACAGAGATGGGAGCATCGCTGGGAGAAGTGTGTAGATTTACAAGGAGACTATGTTGAAAAATAAAAAACAATTTTCAGAAAAAATGACTTGTATCTTTGTTAGGTCGGAAACTTTTCAGACCACCCTCGTACATGGTAGGAGAGGGTCAGACCCTCTGATATATACAGGTTTCATTTTAATTTAAACAGTCAATTTCTGGAAATCATGAGGTTTTAGAAAAAAATTTTTACAAGAGTTTTATGTTTTATTTTTATTCTTTGCTTACATCAGCAATAAAAAATTAGATTATGTTATCGCCATTTCCGTTCTCATACTCTATCACCGTTCGACGCTCGATGCTCGTCTAACGCAATGTTATTCTACTCGAATGACGAATGATCAATTTAATTGCTTAGTTTCTGTACATGTGTCTAAATGGAATGGGATTTTAAACATAAATAAATTCTTATAATTATTCTGCGTACAAAACTATTAAGATAAAGTTATCGGAAAGTGAATACTTCACATTTTATCCTTATTTTTCAATACATGATATGAAATATTTTTAAACAATTCACTTTTCGACCATCTTATCTGAACATTTTTATTCGTAGAATGAAGAGAAAAACCGATCGGTGATATTAATCTTTGTATACTAATATTGGGAGTGTGCATTAATTTTAAAGGATTTTCAAGAGATGGCGTAACTAATACTATATCGCATCAGGCTATATTGTTGCTACCTTCATGTCAAAGCACGATCATGTGGTTTTAGTTTTCAGTATATGTCATTTTGCCGAAGTGTAAACAACATTGTTTTTTTGAGCATTGAATATGTCGAATTTTGTGCCAATAAAACACAATTTGCGGAAAGCTTTGATTTTTTGCTTCCATTTGAAGAAAAATGTTACTAAAAGTCAACGAATGCTGTCGGAAGCTTATGATGATTATAATCCATCGATTTCAACATATGAGTACTGGTTTCGACGCTATAAAAAAAGTGATTTGACACGGAAGACAAGGAACGTCCAGGCTAGCCGAAAAAGTTTGAAGATGAGGAAGTGGAAGCTTTACTCGATCCAGACCCGAGTCAAACCCAAGAAGAACTTGCAGAATCATTAAATGTTGATCGATCAACGATTTCCAGACGTTTGAAGGCCGTTGGAATGATTCAAAAGCAAGGAAATTGGGTGCCGTACGAGTTGAAGCCGAGGGATGTCGAAAAGACATGTCGATGTCGATGATCTGTGAATTGTTGCTTCAAAGACACAGAAGAAAAAGTTTTTTGCATCGTATCGTGACGGGTGATGAAAAATGGATACGATAATCCGAAGCGCAAAAAATCATGATGCAAACCAGGTGAACCATCAACATCGACGGCAAAGCCGAATATTCATGGCGCCAAGCTCATGCTCTGTATTTGGTGGGATCAGCTGGGTGTAGTGTATTATAAGCTGCTCCAACCCAACGAAACCATCACTGGGGAACGCTACCAACAACAATTGATGCAATTGAACTGAGTATTGAAGCAAAAACAGCCAGATTACGCGAAAAGACATGACAAAGTGATTTTCCAGCACGACATCGCTCGGCCACATGTTGCGAAACCGATCAAGGAAACATTAAAAGCGCTTAATTGGGATGTCCTACTATACCCGCCGTATTCTCCAGATATTGCTCCTTCCGATTACCATCTATTTCGATCGATGACTCATGGCCTGTCTGAGCAACGCTTCCATTCTTATGAGGATATCAAAAAACGGATCGATTCATGGATAGCTTCAAAAGATGTGTCGTTCTTTCGACGTGGAATCCACTTATTACCAGAAAGATGGGAAAAAGTAGTGGTTAGCGATGGACAATATTTTGAATGATCAATTTGTAACTATTTTTTCACAATAAAGCCGTATTTTTATAAAAAAAATCCCTTAAAATTAATGCACACTCCCAATACATCAATAAAACAATAAATCTGCAGAATGTACGGTATTTTGTTTATAGTTTTTGTATGTTTTTTTGTAACAATCGGTTTTACTTATCATTCTGCGTATAAAAATATTAAGATGAGGTTAGATTAAGTAAGATTATCGAAAAGTTTATACTTTAGAAGATATTTTATATTTTATGCTGAAAAATGTTTAGACAAAATATGCAATATTTCGAAAAATATTCACTGTGACTTTATTCCAGTACTTTCGTACACAGAATGGCCAAAGAAATTTATTTATGTTTAAAAAGTTATACAAGGTGTCCCAGACTTCTATGACCACACTTTACGGAAACGTAGAACGGATTGAGGTGAGCAAGAAAGTCCCGTGACGTTTTACGATATTCGCAATAGTTTTCGAGAAATTAATTATTTTATTTGAGCTAATCACAAGAAGCGGCAGCCGAACGAAAGATGTCTTCGGCTGGCGTGCGACCGTGACTCGCTACGTCCCTCCACTCGTAGCTACGAGACATAACGAAGCTTGATACACATGTGCATAACATATCCGTTTGCCGAATCGACGGCGAATCGAAGCGTGTCGCCACTTCGGCTACATATGTATGTAGAGATGAAACAACGAAGCGGCAGCACACTCTTAGATTCGACGTCGATTCGGCACACGGATATATCATGTACATGTATTAGTGTATCAAGCCTCTGTGTTTCGTAGCTATGGTCGGAGACCCGAAACGAGTCGTGATTCGCATGTATCGCGGTCGCGCGCCGGCCGAAGACATTTTTCTTTTGGCTGCCGCTTCCCGTGCGCTGATTAGCTCAGGTAAAATAATTAATTTTTCGAAAACTATTGCGAATATTGCAAAACGGCACGGGACTTTCTTGCGTATCACAATCCGTTCTCGCAAAGTGTGATCATGGAGGTCTGGGATACCCTGTATAATACCATTTAAAAAATTAGAGTTGATAATGACAGAGTTAACTCTAATTCTTCAAGGTCATTTTAAAATATATAATATTACTATCTTTTCTCCCCTCGATATCTTATAACTTTGGTTGGAGACGCTTTTTTTGAAAATGTATTATTTTCAAGATATTATAGTGTCTAAGTTAAAATACTTTGTGTATGTACATAGAAAAATACTTTGTGTATGTACATAGAAAAATATTATATACATATTATGTACATATAGAAGAATATGAGAAAGCGTATATTATTAATGCCTTGAAAATTGATGTTACTTAATTTCCTTTTATAACAGCAACATAATTGTGTTTTAAAACTGTTATATTGTTTCGTTATATACTATAATAGTATATATAATACTATAGTATTATATATATATATATATATATATATATAAAATTATCAGATTGCACGCGCGTATTTGACGATCGTCGTCAATTAACGTGCAATCATTAATTAACGCCGCACGTTTCAAATCGATTTATAGTAGAAATTGAACTTCATGAATATTTCTCTACGACATAATAAACTAATGTCGAACATCACTATTAGCCAGTCACTTCTCCTAATGTCTAGATAAATAAATTAGCTGATTATTAACCTCTAAAAGACAGACGGCATATGCTACTATCTCTTCTTTTCGTAAACTGTTAATCGAATCGATTTAAAAACTTCTATTTTCAATGTTACAGAGGTCATTGATCACGAATCTGAGATCAAATTTCTAAATCAAATATGGTCAAGATTTAACAATCAAGATTTAACATTGTAAATTTTTATGTTTTATGTTTTTATGTTTTCAAAAAACACAAAGATGAAGTCATATAGATTTGGATCACTGATCATGAATCTAAGAAGAAAATTATAAAATTAAAATAGCAAACCCAATATATAACAACTGAGATAAATAGTTTTCATATACAGCAATTTTGTAATTCTGATTTTAAATTTGTGATTAGTAACTTCAAAACACGAGTATACACATTTTAGAGTAAGTCGTCTGAAGAATACTGAAAATCGCTATTTTGAGCTGCTATTTTCAATTTTGTAATTCTGATCTCAGATCTCTTCAGTGATCTCAAAAGTTTTTATGACTTCATTTTTCTGTACCTTGACTTACAAATTTTTTATGTTGAATCCACTACTTTGAATTTTTTAATTCTGACCTTAGATTTATAATCAGCGAACCTGACAAATCCCGTAAAAAATTTTAAGAAAGTTTTATCAAAAGAAACTTCTCTGTTCTTTAGGGATTAAACAAAAGAAAAAATGACAGTTATAAAATGAAATATCATAATCACAGTTACTAGTCAGTAATATAACGCACATTTTGTTTTTTTAAGATTTTTATGAAATAATGTAATTTGCGATACTGCAATACTTATTTGCTACCTAATTTAAAAATGTTAGTGACGGGTAGATGGTAACTAGATTACCCAGGATGTCCCATTTAATTAGAGCTGATAATAACAGAGTTAATTCTAATTCTTTAAGATCATTTTAAAATAAATAATACTACTGTAGATATATATATATATATATATATATATATATATATATATATATATATATATATGCAGGGTGTCTCACACTCTCCTCCGGGCATTCTGTGGGGACATAGAACAGGTTGAGGTGAACATAAAAGTTCTATACCGTTTTGCGATATTCGCAATAATTATCGAGGTATTAATTGTAGAAAACTTGTAAATGATCATGCGAATATGGTAAATGAGTTATAGTAGCGACGACTGCCGTCGTGTACTTTTACTTTAGGTAAAATTGAACAAAATTGTCCTCTACCGTTTTCCAAACGATCACATAGATTTTTAATTATTAATTAAAGAAGATTATTGTATGATTTTGCGTGATAATGCACTCATCTTCTTTAATTAATAATTAAAAATCCATGTGATTATTTGCAAAATGGTAGCAGACTTTTTTGTTCAATTTGACCTAAAATATAAGTACACAACGGCAGTCGTCGCTATTATAATTCATTTACCATATCCTGCATGATCATTCACAAATTTTCTACAATTAATGTCTCGATAATTATTACGAATATCGTAAAACGGTATAGGACTTTTATGTTCACCTCAACCTGTTCTATGTT
>NW_022639507.1:325912-339565 GCF_010583005.1 Odontomachus brunneus | reverse complement strand
AAGAAAAAATGACAGTTATAAAATGAAATATCATAATCACAGTTACTAGTCAGTAATATAACGCACATTTTGTTTTTTTAAGATTTTTATGAAATAATGTAATTTGCGATACTGCAATACTTATTTGCTACCTAATTTAAAAATGTTAGTGACGGGTAGATGGTAACTAGATTACCCAGGATGTCCCATTTAATTAGAGCTGATAATAACAGAGTTAATTCTAATTCTTTAAGATCATTTTAAAATAAATAATACTACTGTAGTAATATATATATATATATATATATATATATATATATATATATATATATATATATGCAGGGTGTCTCACACTCTCCTCCGGGCATTCTGTGGGGACATAGAACAGGTTGAGGTGAACATAAAAGTTCTATACCGTTTTGCGATATTCGCAATAATTATCGAGGTATTAATTGTAGAAAACTTGTAAATGATCATGCGAATATGGTAAATGAGTTATAGTAGCGACGACTGCCGTCGTGTACTTTTACTTTAGGTAAAATTGAACAAAATTGTCCTCTACCGTTTTCCAAACGATCACATAGATTTTTAATTATTAATTAAAGAAGATTATTGTATGATTTTGCGTGATAATGCACTCATCTTCTTTAATTAATAATTAAAAATCCATGTGATTATTTGCAAAATGGTAGCAGACTTTTTTGTTCAATTTGACCTAAAATATAAGTACACAACGGCAGTCGTCGCTATTATAATTCATTTACCATATCCTGCATGATCATTCACAAATTTTCTACAATTAATGTCTCGATAATTATTACGAATATCGTAAAACGGTATAGGACTTTTATGTTCACCTCAACCTGTTCTATGTTCCCACAAAATTCCCGGAAGAGAGTGTGAGACACTCTATATATATATATATACAGGGTGTAAAAAAATTAGACCGACAAACTTTGAGGGGAAATAGAGGACATAAAAACAAACATATTTTGTTAATAATGTTTTTTTCTACGACGCTTCGTTTTAATATTACAGGGTACAAAATAGGAATTTTATGATTTTAATAAAAAAAAAAAAAAAACATATAAGTAGAAAAATAAAATTTATTTCAATTACACATATATTTTAATACATATATTTTAATCTTCAAAAAACAATGAACAAAAAAACGGAACAAAAATGCGCAATTGATTAGCTCTATTTATAATAAATGTTCAAAAATTCACCATTTGCTTCAACACAAAGATGACATCGTCGAAACATTGATTGTCTCACACGCTTGAAGATTGCAGGAATATTCTGAATCTGATATGCTGCAGCATAATTCGGGCTACCAATTCTGTTTCAATAGGTGTCTCATAAATGAGAGTTTTCATATATTTTTTATTAAAATCATAAAATTCCTATTTTGTACCCTGTAGTATTAAAACGAAGCGTCGTAGAGAAAAACATTATTAACAAAATATCTTTGTTTTTATGTCCTCTATTTCTCCTCAAAGTTTCTCGATATAATTTTTTTACACCCTGTGTATATATATATATATATATATATATATATATATATATTATTACTACAGTAGTATTATTTATTTTAAAATAACCTTGAAGAATTAGAGTTAACTTTGTTATTATCAACTCTAATTTTTAAATCGCAGCAACATAACTTACATATAACACATTATATAATAAGTGTAGGTTCGGTTATGTTTATGTTATATGACATTTTTATATGCAGATGTCAGATCGCCCTTTAGATGGCGTCTATTTTCCGCACGTAAAATATGATGCGTTAACGCATATAAGAACGGTGATTATGATACAGCAAAATTTGTTTTATGGTGCTTATTCTTATAATGAAGTAGCATATTTTTTAATTAATGACTATTATTTTCGCTTCCACCAAAATATTATACATAATTATAGGAGGGAGTAAATATTAATAGCTTATTAATTAGCAAAATATAATAATTTTATATTATTATATCTATTAGAGACAATTAGTAACCCCTCTGCGCACAATTATATATTTATGATTCCTCAAAAATATATAAGTTATATCTCTATTCTATAGTATTTCAGCTATTAATAAATATAACTGCTATATAACTTTCTAGTAACATGTTACTTAAACGTTATAATAACGTTATATAACTGTAATTTATATGAGTAAAATTAACGTATATATAACCTAGTACATTCGTGTTATATTGCATGTTACATTATGACAATATAACAGTTGTATACCAGTATTTGCTGGAATATAACTTCTTGTTTAACTATTTTTTCGTATTTGTAAAAGTTTCGTATCTGTAAAATCTGTAACGAAGTTATTTGCGGTTGAAGAGTTAAATGGGACATCCTGGGTAATCTAGTTACCATCTACCCGCCACTAGTGTTTTTAAATTAGCTAGCATACTTAAATAAGTATTGAAATATCGCAAATTACATTATTTCATAAAAATCTTAAAAAAACAAAATGTGCGTTATATTACTAACTAGTAACTGTGATTATGATATTTCATTTTATAACTGTCATTTTTTCTTTTGTTTAATCCCTAAAGAACAGAGAAGTTTCTTTTGATAAAACTTTCTTAAAATTTTTTACGGGATTTGTCAAGTTCGCTGATTATAAATCTAAGGTCAGAATTAAAAAATTCAAAGTAGCGGATTCAACATAAAAAATTTGTAAGTCAAGGTACAGAAAAATGAAGTCATAAAGACGTTTGAGATCACTGAAGAGATCTGAGATCAGAATTACAAAATTGAAAATAACAGCTCAAAATAGCGATTTTCGGTATTTTTCAGACGACTTACTCTAAAATGTGTATACTCGTGTTTTGAAGTTACTAATCACAAATTTAAAATCAGAATTACAAAATTGCTATACATGAAAACTATTTATCTCAGTTGTTATATATTGGGTTTGCTATTTTAATTTTATAATTTTCATCTTAGATTCATGATCAGTGATCCAAATCTACAGGGTAAGTCATTTTAGTCTATGGATCCGAATATCTTCCAAATTACGGTATCTACAAAAAAATGGTTTAGATAAAAGTTGACCAGGACAGAGGGGGTCATTCAATTGTACCATTGGATTTGACCTTGAGGTCAATTTTGAAGGTTACTTCAAGGTCACGATGGTTTTTTCTAATGGGACACCCTATTTTTGACTGCGGATTTCGAAAGAGCGGAAAATTTTACATCAAACTTGTCTTGTGAAAAAATTGTTTTTACAACCTTGGAAAGGTCAAAAATGAAGGTGAAATGTCTGAAAAACGATCTGGTGTACTTTTTCTGAAATGACGTGGTTTTCTGGGTAACACAAATGTGCATAATGCTTAAACAAAGTCAATGAATTGTAAAAGTGTAAATCACTTTAACTAGCTTGACCTTGAGGTCAATTTTCAAGGTTGTTTGAGGCTCATAACGCATTTTTTGATCAGTAAACCCTATTTTTGACCGCAGAACCTGTTTCTTGACAATGGGCTCTTAAACAATGGCACTTTTTACATGAGCATAGGGATTTTTTAGTTTTTCGACCTGACCTTTTGAAGGTCATATCAAGGTCATATCAAGGATAAATGGAAATCCATTTCTACTACGGGAGAAGCGGACGTAAGGTATCCGATACCTAATGCTAATAATCAACGATTGAAAAAAACTAAACAATTACGTTTGATTTAAGATTTATAATTATTGTTATAATAATAGAGTTTTATTCTTTTTCTTTCTTACTCACTTCTGCATAATTGAAAAATTTACTATTTAAAGTTGCTTAAATTTAAAAATTCCAAACATACATACAGGGTATGTAGGTAATTACATTCACAAGTTACCTTTCCAGAATGGAAAGGTCTGTCTTTTAGATGTTAATAATCAGCTAACTTATTTATCTAGACATTATAATGTCTTCTATAGGTCTCCCATACGTCTCTTATAGATCTCCTATAGGTCTCCTGTAGGAGTCTCCTATAGGAGTCTCCTATGTTCTCCTATAGAAGTGACTGGCTAATAGTGATGTTTGACATTAGTTTATTATATCGTAGAGAGACATTCGTGAGGTTCAATTTCTACTATAAATCGATTTGAAATGCGGCGTTAATTAATGATTGCACGTTAACTGGTGACGATCGTCAAATACGCGCGTGCAATCTGATAATTTGATACTTTAACTATCTCAAATGCTTAGAATGTTTTGAGAGCATTGATTATCGGTTACGAATGTACGCTTCATTGTTTGTCGGATGACAACGATTGGCGATTGACGAGAGATGATTTTGTCCCTTTCAAAGGTATCTATTGTTTTGATACACTTGTGCTTCGTGTTCGTGGCCAAATATTTACATCTCGAGCTGGAGAACGACGTATACAATCTGGCATAATAGTTTTAACATTTTTATGTCTAGTTGTAATCGAAAATCTCGACTACCCAATGCATCCACATATTCATGTATCACGACTGTTGATTATTTCGAGAAAGCAATGTTGCCTCGAAGTAGTTATATGTTGACATCTTCCCATGTGTACATATAGGCCAGGTTAGATTAGGTTACTGTCCAAAAGCAAGTGAGTGTCATATGAAAACATTCTCGTGATAAAAATGATTAAAAATATTTCCTAGGATCGATTAAGGAGAACTGTATCCCGAGTTAGAGTGCTGATATATGTCACAAAATAAATGCAACAGTTATGATGCACGAATATGTAAATGCATAACGCGTGGGCGAAATTTTTTATTGTAACTGGGCGTAAAAAATGTTAAGACTATTATGTCACATTACGTATAGTTGCGAATAAAAAAATTGCCCATTATTCTTTAGATGAGTTTGTGAACTTATCCATCTTGTCAAAATAGGAGCATTCTCCTGTTGGAAAACGAATTCTCCTATTAGACATAAGACAGAGAGTTCACAAACTTACCTCACAAATTACAAACAACCTTTCCGCAACAGTACAAACAGTCCGACATAATAGCTTTAACATTTATTAGTTCGAATCGAATTTCTCAACTACGTGCAATGTATGTACGGTCGCGAACAGAAGTCTTCGTAGACATATAAGCCCTTATCCTGTGAACTTTCTTTTATTGTTAACTCTTTTCTGTCCACTATGACTCTGAAGTCATAATCCAGTTTCATCATTATTTATCTCTAATATGAATGTTGTTCCTGTTTTGATCTATATGACGTGAAAGTCACAATATGGCTGCTTTTTTTAAATATAGGCAGCAATAGCAACTGCAAATTTTTTCAATTTTTTATTTTGGAAAAATAAAAAATTAGAAAAGTGAAATTTCACCGTATATGTATTGAGTACTTTAGTTTTAAATATCTTATGTACTTAAAACATTTTTTAAATATGAAAAATTAATTTGGGCAGTAGGGAGTTAAAAATGCTTCTAAATATGACTGACAAGGGAACTAACAGAACTGTCCCTCACCGATTTTGATGCGCTTTGGATACCTTGTAGAGCATCAAAAAGTATTCGAGACGTATTTTTTTATCGGCTAAATGTTAAGTTTAGGGGTTAAAACAGCTCCTTGAAAAAAAAGGACTTTTTCATTTTTATTGAATATTTCCTAAAATACAAGGTATATGAAAAAATGTTTCCTACAAAAGTTGTACAGTAATTAACACTCTTTGCAACGGTATATTTAATTTTTTCAAAAACGGCAAATTTTTTCACTCCCCCCCCCCCAACTCATTACCTTTGCAAAATTTGTAAGTTTTTGTAAGAATAAAAATTGTAGAGTATTTCATGCCAAATCGATCCATATATAATATTAGATGGTAGTCTAGATTAAATTGTTGGAAAACGTTGTGATAATATCGTACTATACGCGTCACGCCGTCGAAATAGATGGATATTGTAGCTAGATACGTTACTGTAAGTAGAGGAATGTAATAAATTGTAGAAAAATAATACATAGTCAGTTGCATATATTTAATTTACAATTTACAATTGTTTACAATTTATAATGTTATTATAATATATTAAAATCATATAATTAATATATTAAGAAAAATCGATTGAGGATTTGCATACACAGAAAATAAATGTGTTTTACTTATGGCACATATTCGTAACAAAGATGGTGCTCATGAAAAAAATGTGTGATGCAAAGTAATCGTTTGCACCAAGAACAAGTAATTATAGCAGTTTTGCCACAAACATCGCATTGTACTTTAGGATCTTTTTTGAAACAAAAATCAACCGGTGTCTCGAACTCTGACGATCTAGTCTGTAAATATCCACTTTTAAATCATGCAAATTTAAATAAATTTTGAAACCTGGGTGACGAGAATTGATGGTGTGTTAATAACTGCAATTTCAAGATATTGTTCCTATTATGAAGATCAATTGCAAGATCAAGTAACATAACATTATCAGAGAAATATTTGATAAAATTTTTCCACAAGCGGAAGCTATATACATCTAGTAGTTGTATTTTTCCCGTTGTATCAGTCGGAATTATTAGAAAATATATATCTGTTGCAGAATCTGGTCAACTTTCGGCAATTATGTTGGGACAATGTCCATTCCAAGAATCTAATAGTAATACGGATTGTGGCCCGACATTCGGAAAGAAAACTTCTCTCAAAAAATCAGGTTTTTACATGATTTGATGTTAATTTAAACTGACTTTGAAGCCATTACATAAATGTTAGGAGCGTTAAATAATGATGGCTGCTCTCGTGGACCAAACGTTTCTGTGGATTCTTTTAATACAATCTAAAGAGGCGACAATAATCTACCATCAGCAGAAATAGCCGGTTGTATTGTGTAACTGTGCGTGGTTGCTGATACAGACTGTACTGCAGATTCTATTGTTTTTGCCCCTTTATTTGCTAAAGTACGACCGGCGTGAAGTTCTAACTGGAATCCACTCTGATCCGAATTATAAATATTTTCAACTCCACATTGATTAATAAAATATTTTACAATTCTTGTAAATGTTCCGCACTTCGTTTCCAAATCTGATTTTGATAACAAAGATTTTTTCGTTATTAACAAATTTCGTTATTTTACGTTTAACAAATTTCGTTATTTTACGAGATACTATATTATGTTATTTTTTGAATCTGTGTATCCACATATGTGACGTTATGAATCCTGGCGCATTTATCTCTTGTTGTGCTCGAGAAGCCCATCGATCGATGTCAATATCATGAATTATCATTCCTCTTTGGAGCGCTTCATTGAAATTATTTAATGTATATTCAGAAATTCTTTACAATTTTTCTCTTCTGGTACCACCTGCATGATATACTTCTCCCATCGTCGTAATTATCGTAGCGATGTTACTTATTTATAATTGTTTTTAATCGATTTCAATGATCTTGGTCTTCTTTTACCGCCTCTCCAGTATTTCACAGCTTGTCTTTTGTAATCGTTTGATATTGCTGCTTCAACAGAAATACAAATAACTTCTTCTGGAAGATAATTCTCATCTTCAACATGATCAAACAAATCAACTGTTTCTGCATGTGGAATCTCATTTGGATCATAAAAATCTAGTGCTTGCTCCTCTTCTATTTCAAATTCGTTATCATTTCCAATTTCTTTCAACATTCAACCTTCTCCTTCATTTCTATTTCCTCCGAAGTTATTGGACTTTGTGGAAGGTCCAAAGCAGAGAATGTTGCATACAGTAACAGTATGACATTCCATGCATTAAATGACATCATTCTGGAACAGATTGAAAATAAATGTTTGTCTCCACCTGTGATTATATAAAACTGTGATATAAAACTGTGATTATATAAACAATAAAATATACTTTATAATTAATATTATGTCTTCTTATTTTTGACGTTATTTTCTTCTCTTCTCTATCTTGATATCAGGTATACAATGCATCTAAAAGAAATTAATAAATCAAGACGCAATTATAAACGCATTATTTACGTTATATTTGTTGCGAGAATAGGGAGACGAATGTATAAAATGTTTACATAAAATGACACTCAAAATTTGAGAATGATTAAGAATCTGGATTAAATATTGTTTAATTTATTTTAATAAAAAAAGTAAATTATAAAAATCAAACGTTAAAGCCAAGAAATGTTGTTATTTAACTATATCGTACACATATATCATACATTTTTATATAGAAAATAGAAATGTTAACCTATTTCTAACTTTTTATTGGGACTATACAGATAAAGCATCCTTCACAAACACGTTACATAGTTACTGTTTCGCTAACAAAAAAAAAAAAAAATTTACACATCTTCGATTGACATAACTGTATTTCTTTTTTGTCTAAAGTAGCATAAGAATTATTTTTTACGTTTCAATATTGATCCATTAATAAATATATTCTACAATTTTTAACTATTGCTCTATTTTATCTCCTTCTCCGTACAGTACTAACTGGACAAATTATTATAATTTCAATAATATAAAAGTGAAGAGTGGCAAGCGTAAAGTAATAATACTTTAAAGTAAGTAAGTAAGTTAATAAATACTTACATAATTTCACTAAATTATGATATATAACATACGGTTACTGTATAACGCACAGTTCGTATATAACACACATTTCTTCACAATACGAACTCATGAAACAAAATGCTCGTTTTGAAATGTTGAGGACATTTATATAGAGTCTACATTGTACGCAGTACGATGAAATGACTAAATTGAACTTTGCATGATGATCACATGATTCTGTTGCGCGAAGCGAATAAAACCTATTTTTAGTACTTTACAGTGGTTGTCGATGCTATTTCTGCTGATGGTAGATTATTGTCGCCTCTTTTGATTGTATTAAAAGAATCCACAGAAACGTTTGGTCCACGAGTGCAGCAATCATTATTTAACGCTCCTAACATTTATGTAATGGCTTCAAAGTCAGGTAAATTAACATCAAATCATGTAAAAACCTGATTTTTTGAGAGAAGTTTTCTTTCCGAACGTCGGGCCACAATCCGTATTACTATTAGATTCTTGGAGTGGACATTGTCCCAACATAATTGCCAAAAGTAGACCAGATTCTGCAACAGATATATATTTTCTAATAATTCCGACTGGTACAACGGGAAAAATACAACTACTAGATGTATATAGCTTCCGCTTGTGGAAAAATTTTATCAAATATTTCTCTGATAATGTTATGTTACTCGATCTTGCAATTGATCTTCATAATAGGAACAATATCTTGAAATTGCAATTATTAACACACCATCAATTCTTGTCACCCAGGTTTCAAAATTTATTTAAATTTGCATGATTTAAAAGTGGATATTTACAGACTAGATCGTCAGAGTTCGAGACACCGGTTGATTTTTGTTTCAAAAAAGATCCTAAAGTACAATGCGATGTTTGTGGCAAAACTGCTATAATTACTTGTTCTTGGTGCAAACGATTACTTTGCATCACACATTTTTTTCATGAGCACCATCTTTGTGAAGATCTTATGAATATGTGCCATAAGTAAAACACATTTATTTTCTGTGTATGCAAATCCTCAATCGATTTTTCTTAATATATTAATTATATGATTTTAATATATTATAATAACATTATAAATTGTAAACATTATAAATTAAATATATGCAACTGACTATGTATTATTTTTCTTTAATTTATTACATTCTCCTGCTTACAGTAACGTATCTAGCTACAGTATCCATCTTCGACGGCGTGACGCGTATAGTACGATATTCTCACAACGTTTTCCAACAATTTAATCTAGACTATCTTCTAATATTATATATGAATCGATTTGGCATGAAATGCTCTACAATTTTTATTCTTACAAAAACTTACAAATTTTGCAAAGGTAATGAGTTGGGGGGGGGGGAGTGAAAAAATTTGCCGTTTTTGAAAAAATTAAATATACCGTTGCAAAGAGTGTTAATTACTGTACAACTTTTGTAGGAAACATTTTTTCATATACCTTGTATTTTAGGAAATATTCAATAAAAATGAAAAAGTCCTTTTTTTTCAAGGTGTTGTTTCAACCCCTAAACTTAACATTCAGCCGATAAAAAAAATACGTCTCGAATACTTTTTGATGCTCTACAATATATCCAAAGCGCATCAAAATCGATAAGGGACAGTTCTGTTAGTTCCCTTGTGAGTTAATCAGAATGTCATTTTTAGAAACACTTTTATCCATAAAGGAGAATAAAGGAATCTAGAATAAAGCCTATAGAATAAACTGCACATTACTATTAGAGAGATGAAGTCAGGATTACTAAGAGAAAGTAATAGAGAGAGTAGCAGAATAATAAAGAGTAATATGCTTTTTCTTTGTTTAATTGTCTAATTGGTGGGAAGAACGAAAGAGGAGAAACGAACACGTGTGATCAATGTGTCTTCTTTTTTTCCCCTATGTTTAATTCTCTCTTTTATTTCCTCTATATTACTTTCTCTTAGAGCAATGTGTGACAGAGAAAGCATTTGATTTATCATATCTTTGTCTTTCAGTCTTGTCATTACCTGTTTCGTAAGAATGCGCAGTCTATTCTATGAATTTATCGTTGTCACATTCTTTTGGATGCCTTTGGGAATGTATCCGTTCTATCCAATTCTCTCATTGGATGAAATAAATAGGTTCCGAAACGCATCTGAAAAAGTGAGACAACATTTTTATCAGCAAGCGTATATATTCGTACATGATATTATTATTTCATGATATTATTATTTCAAGGAAGTAACAACGTTATACCAAAGTAATTTTGAATTTGATTTGTAATTTGGATATACTAGTAGAAAATAAAAAATTATCATTCGAAAGCAAGTGAATTTAAATTGATTGACCTCCACTATATCTTGCTTAAAAGTTCTCTTATATCATATTATTAATACGAGTATTAACTCATGTTGGGAAATATTTTTTAAATACTTTAATTAAAAGAGTGTCTTGGTATGACAATATGTTGCTTTCAATAATAAATCATAATGTAAGTTAAGGCTATTATTTACATAATTGGATTTTTATATATGTATTGTGACGCGTGGAATATACATCGATGCGTTGTTTACGTCGAGTAATTAAAATATTTTTCGTCGAGTAATTAAAATATTTTTTGCAAGTTGAAATATTTAATATTCGGTTGGATTTAATCGGATTTTTATTAGCATCGTGTTAACACATGTTTCTCCGATTGAGCTGTATATGTGCGAATGTTCGTGCCAGTGAGTGTTTTGTGCGATTAAGTAGAAGCAGAATGCTAAATTGGGAAACTAGAATAAAGGACTCAGGATGTTATTGTTTATAAACAATCATAATTATAAATATTTTATTTATATCTGTAATACTTACTTTATACAACAAGAAATATTGATCAAAACTGTAACGAGTAACTATTTTTTAGTATAAATCTGTAATTAATTATGTCCGAGAAATCGATCGGTGGCATTAATCTTTGCACATTGATGTATTAGTATATCTATAAAATACAACGAAATTTTATTTGAAGGTTTTCTATACCTTTTTTACAACACATAATCAATTTCACTCGTCATTCTACGTATAAACCCAGAGAACATTAAGATATCTTAAAGATGTCTAAAAGACGCCTAAAAAATTTCTGAACGTCCTATTAATTTAACAAAAAGACGTCTTAAAGATGCCTTTAAGACGTCTAATGTCCCGATTTTGGACGTCTTATAGAACGCATATATTGGACATCCGGAAGACGTCATATAAGACATCCAAGAGACATTTTTTCCCGGGTATTTTAGCACAAATTTAGAAAAATTCAGTGCAAAATCATTATTAATCGAAATAGATTGAGGAAGGTATAATGAAATATTTTGTCTAAATAATAAAAAAAGAAAACATTTATTCGTGAGATGCGACGTGGTTTCGACCACGTGTGAGGAATTCACCATCTTTAGATGACCAGCTGTTGCGATGCCTAACTTCAACGATCATACAGGAACTGGTGATACCACTACGCTGTAACGATATCTTAATGGGTTGTGTTTACAATATACTTTTATATCGTTCAAAAATGTAATGACATATTTGTTGGTAAATGTTTCAAAAGACGTAACAATCACAATGCGATTAATATAATTATAAAAAGAATCTAGCCATAACCTTACTTTGTCAAAATATTGCGAGAGAGAAAAAAGGAATATTCTCTCTCTTTTGCGAGCACATTGTACGTGAACTTTGATTACTTATACAACTTTGTATCAATACATATACAGTAAAGAGCATAACTGAACTAATAACTACATGATTGTATAAATCATCATTTATAGTTAATAAAAAACATGCGGAACATAAAAATATAAATATGATATTTGTTTTCATCATAATTAGAAATAACATAAAGAAAGTTGTCAACGAATAATGTCTTCTTGTTCATCAATAGCAAAAAAAATATATTGAAAATATATTCGGTTTTGCACCACCGTTCAATAATTGGCATTTCTTGATACGTTATTTAGATCTAATATTTCGTCCACAATCTCTTCGCTTGTAAAACTGCATTAATTCGCCTTGGCATATTCTCTATCAACGTTTTGCAATAATCTGGAGATATTTGTTCCCCCTGTTCTTGGATTCTACTATACAATTCCATGATTGAGGTTGGTTGGGAGTTGTATGATTCTTTCATCCGTCTTTTTAGTAAACCCCATATATTCTCTATGGGGTTGAGATCGGGGCTTTGTGCAGGCCAATCCAAAACAGAAAATTGTTTAGTATTGAGCCAATTTTCCATATTTTTAGCTGTTTGCTTAGGTCTCGGTTATGCATGAAAATTACATCTTTCTCTTCAAATGGCATATTTTTAACAGTATCTAAAAGATGCTTTTGTAAAATATCCTTGTACATGAATTGGTTCATAATGCCATTTATTCGATGAAGTGAACCAACACCAAATGCTGTTAAACATCCCCAAAGCATTATAAATCCGCCTCCATGTTTTACTGTTTGTTGTATATGTCGTGGTTTGAGAGTTTCATCTTTATGAATCTAGCATCAAGATGTTTCATCTGAACAAATTCTATTAATTTTGATCTCATCTGACCAAATGACCCGTTCCTATTCAGCTCTCGTCCAATTTTGATACTTTTTGGCAATTTCCAAGCGACATTTGATGTTTTTTTTCGATAGCATTAGCTTCTTCTTCTTCTTAATATTTCTAAAATCAGTTCTTTTAAGAGTCCTTCATGTCGTCCACTTACTTATATGTATATTTGTGTCTTCTCTTAATAACTCTGCAGCCATACTAGCACTCGAAGCTTCACCAGAAGTGACATAACGTTTAATTCTTTGTTTATTTTGCGGTGTCTATATTTTTGATCTTCTTCCAACTTTTGATAAAATATTTTTACAATATTTTTTCTTTATTCTTTGGACTGTCGATTGGCTGACACTACTTTTTAACATCTTGACACGTTGACAAACCGTCATTCAAAAGAAAAGTAATTTGTTTTAAACAATTTAAGGAAATTGGCTTCATAATTATTCTTATTTTATTTGTGTATCTTTTCATCAACTGACTGTGAGAAACTGAGTACTGAAGCGTATAATAACACATTGTAAACATACAGAATTGCGAGTTGTAAATACGATGCCAAGACACTTGATGTAAACATCTCTCTTAACCGGATGTTATTTTAATGGCAGATTTTTTAGGACGTTTTAAAACGAAAACTTTCATACAAAAATGTCGAGGCTATAATAGTTTTTAAAC
>NW_022639507.1:325519-325902 GCF_010583005.1 Odontomachus brunneus | reverse complement strand
GAAATGACAAGTGATAAAGGTGCTCTTATGAATGTCACTTTTTTTACGATATTATGATCATTGTATAAATTTACAATAACATTGTCATAATATGTTTTACCGCTTTTCTACGCATTGCATTAGTATATTTTTTATACGAATAATAGTTGTAAGACATCTTAAATATGATTCAAGTAAAAATGAAATATTTAACTTAATCTGTCAAAGTATCGATCAATTATTACTATGAAGGTGTCCGCTATTCTGTATGGCATGTGGCACCTTTATCATTTGTCATTTCGACGTGCCTGAGCACGCGAAATCTCAGCCCTGTTATTGGTGAAATATAATCGCTTCCCGTTTGAAAACTATTATAGCCTCGACATTTTTGTATGAAAGTTTTC
>NW_022639507.1:313686-325237 GCF_010583005.1 Odontomachus brunneus | reverse complement strand
TTCCATTTAAAAAAATTAATGTGACCTTGACCTGACCTTCGCTACGCAACCCAAGGTCAAACTGATGTGATCAGTAAATACATCTTTTTAAACGCCACAACTTTTGTCTGAAACATTTTTTTGTAAAACTTATATTTTTCCTGATATTCGGGCGTCCCGGTACTTTCCGAACACCCTGTATATATATATATATATATATATATATATATATATATATATATATATATATATGTATATTCCAAAAACATTTAAAAAAGATAATTTTGAAATATATGTTTATAGAAAATCTCAAAGGCATCGTAAAGACATCTTTTTCATAAAGACTCAATAATATCTTAAAAAAAACATCTTAAAGATATCTTTAAAAATATGTCTTTAAGACTTTTTTGAAAGATGTCTTTATGACGTCTTTTAGTAAAGTCTTAAAGATGTCTTTCTTAAGATGTCTTTAAGACGACCTTTAGACATATGTGTTGTCTGGGGAAGTATTAAAATAAAATTATTGAAAAGTGAATATTTTGTACTGAAAAATATCAGAATAAAATGAAAAATACCTTAAAATATTCAACTTTTGATGATTTTATCTTGGGACTATCATACTTTTATATTTATAGAATACAATCAGAGAGATTTATTTATGTTAGAAAAATCATATAATTTAAAGTGGCCTTGAAATCTCCTATATATCTCAATTTACAAAAAATATTATTGTCACTACGTTACATCTCTTTCGAAATCAAACGTATTATTTTGTGCCCACCATTTTCTTACATTGTTTGAAATAGCAAAGATATTCGAAATGGTAATAATTATTGTCTCACTTATGTATTATTAACATATTGCTTATTGAAATATTAATTTAAAAAGATTTGTGAATGATCATGCGAGATGTGATAGATAAACTATAATGGCGATGTCTGCTACCGTGTGATTATACATTAGGTCAAACAAAAAAGTCCTTTACTATTTTTCTAATAACTTTGTAGATTTTTAATTATTAATTAAAGAAGATTGGAGGATGGTCGCTCGCGATAATATATTAATGTTATCTAATTGATAACTGGAACACCCTGTATAATATGCAGGGTGTCTGATTCGTACCATACTAGAGCTAATAATAATATATAGCTAGAATAGGTTGGTGTGAGTAATGGAATCGGTGTCTTTTTTTTAAATAACCACGTAAAATTTTGAGATATTAACAATAAAAGATTTATACTGATGGCCCGGCCAGCCTCTCATGCCCATGCGAGAGCGTATAAAGAGTTCGTCTCACTGCTGTGCGCGTGCTGATTGGCCAGTGGGTTGCCGCTCGGTAGAAATCTTTTATCGTTAATATCTCATAATTTTACGTGGTTGTTTAAAGAAAAATACCGATTCCATTGCTCACCCCGACCTATTCTAGCTATATATTAGCTCTGGTACAGAATCGGACACTCTGTATATTTATATTAAGACAATTTTAAATATCAAATAATTCCTGAATGAACGTCTCTTCAAGCCTTAGTATGAAGAAAAAGACAAAAGTAACCATTTGTAGTGTTGTTGTGTGTTACGTTAGACAGTCTATATAATATTTCGAGATTCTCCATTGATTCTTTTAACTCCATTGTATTTGCAGGATCAATACGGGATTAAAGTTTTGACTCTGAAAATTTTACCATTCTCGATAATTTAATTTTCAATTCAACTGTCACCGCCAATTTTCATTTCAATCTCATTCAGTAATCGTTAATTGAATTATCGACTGTTAATCTATCGTTAGATCTCTTTTATTATTGGTAATCGTAAAGAAACGATTGCACGTGAAATTGGTGAAAAATCTTCTCTATATATACGAAGAAAATAAATACAAAAAACAAAATATTCTATAAAACCCGTATTATAAGATTAGAAACAGAACGTCACATCGATGTCACGTCGAATTGTATTAAGAAAAAAAGGTATTTAATGCTCTGAGATTAAAAATCGAAGTAAAATAAGGCCTATAGGAACCAAGCAAGTTGCTTGGCATTGCGGGTTGTCAAAGAGATATCCGCTCATGTATTCTTCTATCATCTTCTGCCCACCCCTTTTCCGATCCTAAGATTGTCTAATGGTCGCTGAAACGATTTTGTATATAGCTTTGTATAATAGCTAGGATAAAGGGGCGGAAGAAAATAAAACGGGCTGCGATACTCCATTAACCTGATTGCCGCGACGAAAGCGCTTTTTAAGATTTTCGGTTTTCGCGCCGCCAAATACGAACTCGTGTCCCAAATACCGACTCGCGCTAAAAATGCCGTCCTTTGAAGCAGCCTGGGCCGAGCAGGCCGGGAATAAAACTCGGCTAATAATAATGATAATAATCGATATTGGTGATCCGATTGTCGCTAAACACAGGAGGAATTGACAAAACGGGACGCTTTTGAATTCGATACTAGGGCACGTTTGAACAATTCAGCAGCTCGCGTCTGTAATAGAATACTTTTAGGGTTCCTCGAGTTTATCGACAGTGGCGTGCATGCGATATCAAAAAAGAGGAAAGAGAAATATGAAGATCGCCAAATCACATCCTGGAATATCATTGATTAATTACACGGTAAATAATTAGAAAATGTAACACTTTATCAATTTGTTGATATACAGAGTGAGTAAAAAGTTCTGAAACAGTAAAATATCTAAAAAATTAAGCATTTTCGAAAAAAATGTTTCCTACAAAAGTTAAAATAGAGTTTTAAATGATCTATTCACTGATCTGGTCAGTCTGACCTTGGGTGGCGCCGCCAAAATCAGGTCGAGGTTAACTTTGCTTTTTTAAATAGAAATATATATTTTTTATTACGGAATTTTATTCTACGTAATGGAACAAACAACTTTTGTTTGAAAAAATTTTTTATACAATCTCTATTTTTTAAGATATTTATGGAAATATCTACAAAATTATTGGTTTCAATAACTTTTTACTCGAATTCTATCAACTTTAGCGAAAAATAACAAGATATAAAAATTGTTTATTTTCTTTTCATAAAGCTTTGAATATTTTTTCAGAATTTTTTAATTAACTTTTTAGTACTACCTTTCCTTGTATTTTCTTGAAGTACTAAAAAGTTTTTAAAAAATTCTGTGTAAATAGTTAAAAATGATTCCCAGAAAGAACCAAGTACAGTACGACATTGATTGTTGTGATACAACAAAATTAGATATAAAATTTTAATGCTAGATTCTAAATATCATATGTTACGCACAAAATATGAAGTTTACGCATGCCGTATTGTGTTCTTTTTTCATCTCCTAAGCAGAAAAGTTTTTGTTACATTATTTTAAGGATTCTTATAACGTTTCTTATATCTTTGACAATTATTTCCATCAATTTCCGACAATATCTAAACAAATTTTCAAAATATGACAGACAACAAATTTCCCACCACCATTCCCCCTGCCAACCCTCCCTCCCCACCTTCCTGTCTCCTTCTCCCCTCTTTCCTTATACTAACTACTTTATAAAAGAAAACTTTCAAGAACAACTCGGCATCAGGTCGTTCCTCCCTGATGAAGTGGACTGAAATATTTGCGAAACGTCGGAATCAAACAAAGATGAATCCACGCAGCTCAAACCCGGAAACCAAATCTGATATGCATGGACACCGTGAAAACCTAAAAATCAATATCTAAGTAACTTTTAATATATGACTATTATATATGACTATTATAGGATGTCTCAGAACAATTTACGAAGTTCTCGTGAGAACGTAGAGTGGATTAAAATAAATATAAAAGTCCTATACCGTTTTGCGATATAATAACCGAGAAATTAATTACGAAAGATTAAGGAAAAGCGTGTGCTGAATAGTAAAGGACGGACCATTCGACTCACAGCGCAGCCCAGTAATATAGCGCGCGGATGTCGCGCGTGGCGATTGGAAGACAATGCACCACTTCCTATACTTGTTAAATTGAACAAACTTATCAGTGAAGTTTGATTCTAATTATGTCCGTTGTCTCGTCCGGGTGGAAACTATGTAGTCGTGCCCCTGCATGCTCCTTGACAACAGAATTCAAAGGTACCGCCAAAATGAAAAAGCACGCCACCGTTCACCCAGCAGCACCCGCAGTCGCGAGCGCTATACGAGCGCCGCGCGCATACTGTTTTCCTCATAAGTCCTAAGCTTCCAGGCAAATCGCTATCCTCGGGATGGGAAAATAAGTGACGGGTGGGAGTCCATCCGCACGAAACAACGGACATAATTAGAATCGAACTTCACTGGTAAGTTCGTTCAATTTAACAATTATGCTCATGTTGTCTCGTTCGATGGAAACTTTGTAGCTGTTCAAATCCCATCGATTTGCCGCCGGGAAAAACACCTAGGATATGTACCTGAATAGTCAGATAAAAATAAATGTTTGAAAGAATATAGAAGCCTATAAAAAGGAACGATACAATAATCAAAGTTATACTAAGGTAAGATATGAAAAAATTAAATTATAGCCCAGGAGCCTGGCTTATACCTAAGGAATACTTAAACTTAAACGTAAAGAGAAACTATGTATACGTAAAAGTCTAAAACATAAAATAAAAATCTAAGGTGAAAAGAGACCTTTACAAAAGCTGAACCGCAGAACAAAAAATATACTATTATATTATAAGAAAAAATATACTATTATATTATATTATAAGATATATATCATTCCTCCTATATTCGCTGTTATGCTTATTTATGATTGCAAAATCGCATTGCTGAAGTCCTCTAGGTTAAGTATCTATTGTAGAACTTGGCAAAGACTCAGGACATGCCGGTCCAACCTGCTGCATGTTTAATCATGTCGAACGAAATACCTTTTAACACAGCACGTGACGTTGAAGTGTGTCGGGTGCTGTGCGCTGAAAATATGGAAGTGTCAATTCCAAAATCTTCTAAACCTCTACGAATCTAGCGACTGATCGTTTGCGCAGAAACTTCCCTATGTGGTTAGGAAAACGAGATAAATAAAAAATCGCATGTGGAAGAACGCAATTTTTCGGTTCTATTTAAATAATGCTCCAAGAGGCGAACAATTCAGAGATCCTCATAATCTTTAAAATGGGAGAAAAGCAAGTAGGGTTGAGACTGACCCAGCGCTGATGTTTTGATTCGGTCCGGTACCCGAATAAAAAGTTTTTCATTCAATGAAATTTGCGAAGTTCTTAGCAGAGCGAGAGTTTGAGCACGGTGACCAGAACCAAGAGCGAGGAGGAGCACTAATTTCCTAGTGATAATATTCAAGGAGACTCTTTCATATGGATAAATAGAAGACAGTTTAGATATTACGGGAGCCGGATCCCGACAAAATCATATTGCAGTCGAGGCGGTTTTAATACTGATAGTCCTTTACAGAAATGTTTAATAAATTATAGGATGATTCCCAACTTCATTCTGGGAAATCAAAGAATTACTGATATCCTGGTGTTTAAACTTGAATAGGAAGAGGTGTTAGCTAACCCCTGGGCTAAAAACTCTAATACTTTAGCGATGGATGGAAAATATGGTGATATCCGCTGACGCTGACAGAAATTCCACCAGGAGCGAAGCGAATGGGAATATTGTTTAATCGTCGAATTGAAAAGAGAGGTTAGTAAAGCTGATAGCGTTGTTGACGGCACTAAGCAAGCTTTAAACGCTTCCCTGTTAACTTAGTTAACAGTTAACAGTTAACTTCTCCCAAGAGAGAGTAAAAGCATCTACAGTAATTGACCCTGGGTCCGGAAACCAAGATACATATCCATCGCACTTATTCGCAAATAAGTCTACATCAAAAGAACCAAAGAATCCTGTCACCCGGCGAAAAGCTGCCTCCGGTAAAGACTCATTGTTGGTATCCGCTATTCAAGATTCAGCATCTGCAATAGAATTTTCTATAGACGATATGTAGGAGGCAAATATGAAGATATTTTGATTTTCACATCAACGCCAAATTTGTCTAGAGATTTCAGAGAGATGAGGAAATTGAATAGACCCGAATTTGTTAATATAAGCTAGAGTTTCATATTGTCAACGCGAAGTAAAATCTCACAGTCAAAAACATCCGCTGCAAAATAGCGTAGACCGTTAAAGACCGCTTAAGACCGCTTTTAGTTTTAATAAATTTATGTGAAGAGTCTTCTCGCTCTTAGACCACTAGCTATAAGTACGTAAATCGCCACAAGAAGCTCCCCATCCGTTCAAAGAGGCGACCGTAAAGATTTCTCAAGCAAATCTGCTTGAACGAATCCTGTTCGTTTGACTGGAATTAGAAAAAATGTTGATCCACCATGTAAAATCTTCTTGAAGATGTGGAGGAATCTCCATCAATGCTGAATAGTTCTTGTTATTTCTAACAAGGGCTAGAAATTTCTTCCTTTTAAATTTCTTAAAAGGTATTATAAAGGAGTCTATATTGGACTGCTGGACAAACCGAAATAAGTGAGCCAATAAACCTAGCAAACTCTCTTATGGAGCATTTTATTTTGCGTGCTAAACTCCTTGTTAATTGCAATAATCTTTCCCGACGTAGAGGGGGAATTGTGATCGATTGATCGTTAAGGTACATGGGAGCGTTCCAGCGTCGAGCGTTAAAGCGTTAACCAATCAACGTATCAGGTTCTAGAAGTATACTTGTAGTTCTTGTTGAAAGTGGCACGTTGATTGGCTACCGCTTTAACGCTCGATGCTCGATGCTCTCATGTAAAAGTACCTTTAGAATCAAACAAAAAGCCTAGATATTTACATCTAGTCGAGGATTCCAGAAAAAATTTCGCATAATTTATCATAAAACCCAACAACTGTAGAAGGTTAGCCAAGACAGTGACGTTAGCCTGACCTTCCTCAATGGATGAATCGAAATATCTTTGTAAATATGTACGGGGCTGTAGAAAGGCCAAAAGATAATGATGTAAATTCATAAATATTCTTATGCCATTGGAAACGAAGAAATTTTCTATGTTTCTCGAAATAGAGAATAATAGGAAGGCATCCTCTAAATTGAGAGTTGCCATGTGTTCCTGGTAACATAAGGCGTACAACGATTCGCCAGTCCTCTAACTTAAAGTGCTGTGGTTCGATGTGCGTATTAACTCTCGAAGAATCAGGATAAAACAGTGATCCCTCGATGCTTTTTATACGAAGAAAAATTGATCCTCACTAGATTCCACAGACACGATGGCTCTCTTAGATAATAGACACTCTATTTCATAAGTTATTGCGATTGCAGAAGAAAATTTTGGTTCAGCAAGAGTAATTCTTGATGGAGATAAATTAGTAAAGGGAATACGGTAATCCTTTATCAATTCTAAATAATAGAATTGGTGGTGATGTTCAATCAAGATTCGTAAAATTTACCCAGGCGACCGGCAAAACTCATATCATTTAACTTTAGACTCAAGATCTGGTTCGAAATTGGGACTGGCGGTGTCAGCTCTGATTATAAGCAACTCCTGTTTGGCAAACAGACGATGGACGAGCAGGAGCCTTCCGATTTCCCGAATATAGGGATTTAAAACGTCTGGTTGGCTATAATTTTGCACTGCCCGGCGAGCTGGTGTGGAGTCTTCTTACCCACTTGAAAAACCGATTTGGATATTTTACGCCTTGTCCTTTCACAAGCTTGGGTTGCTTTGAGAGATCCAGCAAAATGTTAACCGAACAGGAACTCATCAATGGGAGCTGTTTCTGCAATTCTGTTCTGCTCATTTTTACCAAGAATATTTGGCTTGGTGAAAGCTCTCCCGGATAAAGAAAGACAATAGTGGTGAACGGCTAATAAATGGATGCCTTCTGAGAAATATGTTAACGCCAGTTTTACATCATCGTTGAAATCCTGCAAGATCTCTGGTCTTAACAGGAGAGACATGCCCGAACCTAAGGCATTAAGACAGGCGTCCACCTGCGCCTAAGACGACTGGTATTCGTCACGTTTAATCACTGCAAGGGTCAACGCAGCGATGAGTCAGCAAAAAGAACACTGGAAGCTAACGTAAGTCCCTCGACGTTAACACCCGTAGCTGCTGGCGTGGTTATATAAGAAAATAGAAACACATATAAAAGAAGAAACACATCGGTTATGTCCTCTCTTTGCCAGGTAAAACTAGATCGACGAGAGGACATACCTGGGGCCCTATTCCGTAACCACTTATCGACAATTGTCGGATCGATAGACGTCGTTGCGCAGCTTTTCTATGGTATAAAAAAGCTGCGCAACGATGTCTACCGATCCGACAGTTGTTGATAAGCGTGTACGGAATAGTACCCCTGGTACAACGCCCGGCCAGGGCTGGTATTCCGTTACCGTAGTTCCGACAGTTGTCGAATCGGTAGGCGTCGTTGCGCAGCTTTTTTATACCGTGGAAAAACTGCGCAACGACATCTATCGATTCGACAACTGTCGATACGTGAGTAACGGAATAGCGGCCCAGCTTGTACGACCGTGTGTTCTTCGTTATATTGCTTTGCGGCACATGACGCAGTTGAGGAAGGTGTCGGTAAACATGCGTCTTTAGGAGGGATAACCTCCGAAGGCAACCTGATCTGTTTCAGAGGTTCTAGGTTATATTCCTCCTCACACTGGGTCAAAAACTCATGAAAATCGTTGAGAATCCCGAAAAAATCTTTCTCTGGATCGAGGACGCAGTACCGAAGATTCCCTCGACACTTTATATCCGGCGAACGAGTATCTTAGGATCTTCTTCTGCGTCCTTTCACCTTTCGCGAACGATCGCGCGATCTCTCTCTCTCTCTTGAATATATATGAGACGATTTCTTCTCTCATGAGAAAGAACTCCTCTTTGAGTCTTTATGCTTCGACATCGTACTTGTAATAAAACCTGATAATAATCTAAAAATAACACTGAAATAACACTGAAGATGCGGTACACGTGTTGCTCAAGCGAGCGAACAGAACACCATGAGGAAACAGTATGCGTGCGGTGCTCGCATAGCGCTCGCGACTACGGGTGCTGCTTGGTGAGCGGTGGTGCGTTTTTTCATTTTGAAAAGCGGTACCTTTGAATTCTGTTGTCAAGGAGCGTGCAGGGGCACGACTACATAGTTTCCATCCGGACAACACAACATGGGCATAATTATACCGCTGTGCTCCTACATCTCGTCTCAGCGCGGTGCGGCATGGATACATCTATAAAATGTAATAAAAACGTGAATGATCACGAGCGACGTGACGAAAAATTTTCTAATAATTTTCTCAAATAATACAGAATCGTTAAAAACATATCGGTACAAGTTTTACCTTTGTTTATCATTGCGTGATTGATAAGGAAAAAAAGAAAAATAAGACAACAAATAAGAGAACAAATTATCTACTAATTTGAAAATTTATAAATATTCATTACAATCAAGAAGTAATAAAAATTAATAACATTAAATTAAAATGAAATTTATAAAGATAATAATATTTCTTTATACTGATTTTTCAAATTATTACAATAATTATTTTAAAATTTTAAAATTTTATTTACAAAAAAATATATTAATCTAATTAAATAAATAATCTTTTTCGTGTATATTTACAATAATATAAATAATTACAGATAAGAACAAATTTTTAGTAAAAGAAAATGCATGAGACGAGATTTGAACATGCTACCTACTGTGTACAAAGCCAACATCTTACCTACTATGCTACCACTGTTGCTGTTCAATAGTGACGGTCGAATGTATCAAGTGTGCCGCGGCCGACTAGTCATTTTTAAAAATCGATTTCTTCGAAACTATAGCCTATTGGCTGAAACGGCCAGACACGTGTCATTTTTTTCGCCCAAGAACCTGTAAAAAGTGTATCAAAATCCCCGGAGCAATATAATAGAATAACAGATTATAACAGTATAACAGCAACATAAATTAGATATAACATGTTATATATATAAGTGTATTATTTGCATTACATACGCATTTATGTTATGTAACATTTTTATATCTACATGATGCACTAATCCTACACAAGAACGATAATTACGAAACGGTAAAACTTGTACCATAGAGACTTTTATAATGAAGTAATACGCTTTTTAATTAAAGACAATTACTGTCATAATAAGATAAGTAGTAATAATTTCTCCCATTGAGACGTTTATAAAGATGGGAGTAGCTCAAATAGCACAAGGATATTCTTAATGTTTTCAGGACATCCTGACGCATTCGGCAGGCGTTTAGAATAACTGTAGTATTATTCTAGAATATCTTGTATTATTTGGGAGCTAATTAATTTATGATGATAAGAGATGCTCTTATATTATTATTTTTACAAAAAATATCACTTTTAATATGAAATAATTATAGTACTTTTTTGGAAATATATTTTTACAAACTAACTGACAATTTTAGTGACAATTTGTAACTGTTGCATACAATGAAATACCAATAGTTGCTAAGAAGTGGATAATTTATATGTCAACTATATAACATTTCGACAATCGATTGATATGTATAACAGCTATATAACATTTTAGTAACACTTTATATTCCTGTTACATAGCATATTCCTGTTACATTACATATAGTATCGTTTGAATGAGAAATTACGTATATGTTACATGTAACGTACATGTTGCATTGCATGTTACATTTCGTTACATTACGACAATGTGTTAGCTATATAATTGTGTTTTCTGGGAATTTATCATGTCAACAAAGCTTAAAAATTCGTGTAATCGCATATTGAAAGCTAATCGCGAACTGTTTGAAATATATATGATAATTGCCGACAGTGTAACGATTATTTTATAAATAATCCAAATAAATACTTTTTATGGTTAGAAGATGAGTAACAATTTAGTATGGTATTTGTAACTTTTTACTGTGCAAAGCTCGAATAAAAAGCATCACAATTTTTAATTTTATTTTACTATATCTCAACAACATTAATACTGTCCTCTAGTTATTTCTGTAAATCACTTTCAACTATCACCTCTACAATCTATATCAATATTAACAAAATCGGCGAAATGTCATCTTTTCTATACAGAGTGTCCGACTTGAATTTTCTACGGAATCACAGTGTACAGGTAAATTAGGTCAAACTGAATAAAAAGTTTCTCTACCAACATTTTGCGAACAACTATATAAAATTTGGATTTATTAATTGAAAAAGACTATTGAATGATCATATGTTATGCAGTACATGAGTTATGATAGCGGCGCTTGCAATCTTTCGATCTAACGATTGTGTGCAATCTTCTACTAATCTTCTTTAATTAATAACTAAAAAATCCATGTATTATTTGTAAAATGATAGAGGACTTTTTTGTTCAATTTGATCTAATCCACAAGCATGATAGCAAGTGTCATCATGTACCGCATCATGTACCGCATAACGTGCCATCACACGTCAGTCGTTTTTAATTAATAACTCAACATTTTACGTTGAGGTTGTTTGCAAAATGATAAAAAACTTTTGCGTTTAGTTTGACCTAATCTATTTGTACCTCACGGCATTGTAGCGAATTATCGGGCACCCTGTATATTTACCAATTACACAAATGCGTTCTCACGTTGCTTACGTAGGATTATTATTATGATTATTTAGCTTTCTTCCTCCCCCCCCCCCC
>NW_022639507.1:302499-313308 GCF_010583005.1 Odontomachus brunneus | reverse complement strand
TCTATCTTTCTTCCCCCCCCCCCCCCACACACACACACAAAAACCATGCGCGAAACTATCGGATACCGTTTAGGTAGCGTGCGAAATTACCTCGGAATTCTACGGGCTCGATTAGCATCGGCGAGCGGTTGGACTATCCGCTGACGGCTCGACGGCATTAATTTAAATCCGTAAAATTCCCATGGAATTTCGCCGCAGGAGCGAGCGCAATTTTCGTACGGTCGATCTTCGCACGATCCCTCCCTCCGTCCGCACTCTCGTTTCCGTCTTATGTGGACCTCTTCATTCAAATTTTATCCAAATTAATCCGGACCGTTCTTGTACGATGCGGTCGCGGTGCGGCGAGGGTGGACGCCACGGGATGTGAGGGTTGCAGGTGGAGAGGAGGGAGGGGAAGATGCAGACAGGAGAGAGAAGGGGGATAGATGAATGACCCGGAAGTCGTAAGGGGAGCATCCGGGCATTGTCTTGCACCGGCAACGACGATGTTCCACGTGCTACTGGCAACTTCGGTAATTATGTCGTGCTCGCGAGTTTAACTGGCCCCGTCGCACGAAATTGCAACCTGACACCGGCCGTCGCTACGTGTCAGTTTCAATTAAGGATTTTATCCTTCTCCTCCCATCTCCGCACCTCTCTTCCTGTTCACTTGCGTTCACCCACCCTTTCCCTCCCAACGACCTTTCTCCCGTGCTCCCTCGCGCCGTTCACCCTTAACGACCGCGACGTCAAAACTGTCGACACGATGTCTTCAATGCGACCGCCGAGTGACCGCTTCGACGTGGATTCATTGCGATGCAAAACGTTGCTTCCAGAGATTTCGACTTTTGGAAAAGCATTCCGCCCGTGAAAAAAGAAACTATCGCGAATATAATTTCGCTCTAATATTATACGAAAGAGAAAGGGAGAATATTATATCACAATTTATTTCCCTCTTTTTAAATTCCGGAATAATGTTTAGCATATTATATATGCTAAACTATACGCTTTCAGGTAATGTAGAAAAATATGCCAGTTGTTTTATGCTGCTCCTGCGCGCTTTGTTCGTTCGATATTTTATCTGAAACGGTAGCTGGCGCGAAAGACGAGATGTTTTCCTCTACGAATAAAGTAATTCAACATATCACAACTTTGTTATGAACATTTTTATTTTAAGATTTGTAATAACACTGACAATTAATTACAATTTAATAATCCAATTAATTATAATTTAATAATTATTAACTTTTGATACAACTTTCCTTTGCGTATATGACGAGGTTGACATTCCATAAACATACCCTGCTTAAAATATTTGATAGAAAATGTTTGGATAAGATTGCTTTGTAACCATGGTTGATTAATATGCGCTTTGTCTTGTTGAAAAGTAAGTGCTTTTATACCGAAATGTTGTTGAGTCCACGGCTTCAACATACCCTCTAATATCTTTTCTTCGTACAAAATAGTATTAATTTTCACATATTGGTCTAAAATAATCAACGGGGAGCGTCCAGATACTGTCACTGCCGCCCACACTATTATTTGAGCTAGAGTCTGTCTTTTGGCCAAACTAATATCTAAATTTTCGTAGAATTTTTCTCTCAATACATGATCGTTTTGCTTGATTACAAACTGCTCAATAATGAAAATTTTCTCATTAGAGAAAACGATATTAGGAATATCTTTATTTGCGTATAGCCGTTTTAACTATTTACATCTTATAAACCTTACTTTCTTCTATTTGTCGTTGAGTTCTTGACAATTTTGTATCCTGTAGGACTTTAATCGAAGTTCATCCTTTAGTACGCCGGAGAACTCCAATCCGAAATTTGAAGTTTATTTGCTAATTTTCATACGTCATGGATTTCATATCAAGCGAGTTTTTACCTTCCGCACCATAGTAGACGAAGTCGCGTTTTTTTTTCGTTTACTATCATAACATTTTGCAATACTATCTCATAACGATTTATCGTACGATATACAAACATTTTAGTTATTTTTAAGTGTCGCAATTCATTCGCAATGCTGCTTTTAATTTTTCCGCCAAGTACAATGCTATAACACTTTACGTTTGAAATCTGTTGTCAAAAAAACGTATTTATTTTTACTCCACAGAATAACGCCTTCAATTACTTATAGAAGGTTATGTTGAGCAGTCATCATGCACAGTTTTAGTTGCGTTTTTATGAATATGACGGAAGCAGCGGCAAATTTAAATAGTGTAACATTTTATCCGTTGCACTTTGTATCTAAGAGGTGCCATATAATACTTGAAAAATTTACCAATGCAATACTGACATTTTTCTGCAAAGTTTACATTGTATTGCTTGCACAGAATTACAAACGCTCTTATACACTGAAAGTGCAATAATGAATTTGAATATTGCTTAATATATGATAATATATGATAAAAAATTTTAAAACTGACATCTCTAGTCATCAGTTGACGTAAATATTTACTTACAAAAGTTCTGTAGCTTGTACACACGTGTGTTTGCTCCAATAATGAAAATTTCTAAGAACATTTATATATCTTTATAACTGAATTTAGAAACTCAAATATATATGCGAGAAGTTTGCAGAAAAATTTTTATAAATATATGGTTATATTTCCTACTAATATGGTAAAGCAAAATAGCATTTGCATAAGATTTATATGTACAAGAAATATTCCTGCTTAAAATATTTGATAGAAAATGATTGGATAAGACTGAAATGGATAGAATTTCTATATTGATTTATATGACTTATCATGCACCGAACAACATAGACTTTCTATATATTTTAATCATATTTTATGATACTAATCTTTTCAATCATCTTAAATATTGATGTTTGTATAATAAATTAATATTTCTAAATCATAGTAAATATCTACTAACTATAACTATGAAACTTTTTAAAGATACTTTTTTTGAGAACTGAATATTTGAAATTCAAAATGCCGACCAAGAAAAAAATTGTTTAGATCTGACCCGACCTGATCACATCTACTCATTTGTGCTCACCCTTGCGAAAATAGTTCGTATATCGAAATCAGTCAAGATTTTTACTAATTCAAATTTAGAGAGTATGAAGTTCCACGGAAATTGAGTCATATTTACATAATTTGGCGTCTTGAAAATCGCCATATTGTATCCGTCATTTTGAATTTTATTGGGTATTTATTATTATTTTATAATGAACTACTTATAACATTCTTTCATAATAATTTTATATATAATGATGGTTACAAAATGGTCAAATAAAAATGAAAGGAATATCTATGTAATTTAATCATATCTTATGATACTACTCTTTTCCATCATGTTGAATATGAAAATTGGTATAATCAGTTTATATTTATCAATCATAGACAATACATGTTATATGAATTCATTTACGAAATTTCGTAAATGAGTTATGAAATATGTGGATCAAAATCACCATAAAATATGATAGACACATTTTCTGTCATTTTCTATCCAACTTTTTAAGCAAGGATGAAAAGAATGATTGTGGTACAAACAATTTAACATTGATTTAAAGTCTGAATAAAAAGTTATTCCACTTTAAAGTGTAAGCTCAGCAAACATGATGGCGTAAAATGATTAATAATGTTATTAATAACGTATTATTGTCGTTAAAGACGTCATACGTGTCATTGAATCTTTTACACTTCATACGTGTGTCCCTTCATGGTTTATATCCCATAGAGGCCATCTATTGTTTTTTTAACCATATTGTTGAATGCTTTATCTCAATGATCGAACAGCAGAACTGGCGATGTTAATGAGTTCTAACCTTATCTTGATAAATCATGTTTATAATATATTCTTATTATATATATTGTTTATATATATTGTTTATAATATATTGTTCAAGAAACATTGTAAAATAGCATATTTGTTAGCAAATATTGAAATAACGCAACATCAATATGTAACGAATATTAGTACAATGTATTTTAGCGAACAGTGATGTTATAATGGCTTTCGGATTCTTAACTAAACAATAAAATGATTAAAAACGCAATAAACTAGTTTGAAAAACACAAGATATAAAATTTTATGTCAATATTTCTCGTCATTAAGATATTTCAGTTATTTTAACAGAAAAAGCAAATGTTATTTCCCAAATTCTTTTTGGGACAATACGCCCCCATTCTTTTTGCAGGGACAATACGCATCCTTAAAAATTAATTTGACAAACCCCAATTGTGTAAAATATCCTTCGTAAACTCGAATATACGTAGAAAATAAGCGGCGCTATATCGCCATTCGCGAGCGTTCGGAAACATATGAGTGTCTAACATCGACACCTTGATCCTTGGCGACGGGGATGTAAGAACGGATTCCAGCGGATCTCGTGGTCACCTCCGTGATTATGAGCGAGTATCCTCCGGGGTTTCCTGCCGACGATCCCGCCATTATCCTGTCCGTAAACGCGTCCTAGCACGTTCGGGAAGCGGGAAATGCAGTCACTTCCGCTTACGCGGATCCGAATGGTCACGTTCGTACGTCATCGTCTAACAATAATGGAAGCCTCGATGACACGTCAGCGAGCTAAATTATGGTAGATCGATAAACCTGTGCTGATACGCACTGTTTAATCACTACAGTTACACAAATGCATATAAAATTTTACTCTTTTGTTTAATTATAGGGAAGTACTTATTCTATGGGTTTTTGGGGTCGTTGAGTCCGAATCTGAACTTAGATTTAAAAAATTCTGTGACCCAAGATGGCAGACCTAATATGGCGGAAAAAATGATAAATAATATAAATATCACTTAATTTCCGTGAAATTTGAACTATGAAACTTTTTAAAGATATTTTTTTCAGAACTGAAATCGAATATTTGAAATTCAAAATGTCGACCAAGGGAAAAAATTTTTAGATCTAACCCGACCTGATCACATCTACTCATTTGTGCTCACCCTTGCGAAAATGGTTCGTATATCGAAATCAGTCAAGATTTTCACTAATTCAAATTTAGAGAGTATGAAATTGAGGAAATTGAGTCATATTTATATAATTTGGCATTTTGAAAATCGCCATATTGGATCTGTCATTTTGAATTTTTAACTTTTGAAATCAGATTCAAATTCAGCATCTCTAAAAACCTCTGAAAACAAGAAGAAATCCAAAAATCTTGATTTTTCATTCCTATTAAAAAGCTACGTCCCGGAAAGCCAATTTTGTCCGCCATATTGGATCAACTATTTTGAATATCAAAATTGTGAGGTTATATTCGAATTCAACGACTCCAAAAACCCCATTATAGCAAACTCCATAAGAATCGGAAGAATAGTTTCCAATATAAAAGTAAGGAACAGTTATAGCATAAAAAGTGACCATCCATCTCGAAAGGGTTAAACAAGTGATTAAGAACAACTTTCTTCCTCTCCTTCTCTCAAAATATGTAAATGGTAATTTTTACATAAAAAAATAGATTTAACATTAAAAGAAATGAAGAAAGTAAAGGAATACCCTCTCGTGGATATTTTATTGTCTCCCAAGACTCTTTGCTTTGGGATCTACTCTCGACTTTCTTTTGGGAGCCGATTCCAAAGGTGGAAGTTGAGAACTACCCTTTCGTCCCGTTGCCGTAAACTCGGGACAATTCGTACAACCCACGTCGGCGTGATTCTCTTAAAATCAAAACTATAAAAAGTGGTTTTAGGTGGAAAAAGAGAGAGACGGAAGTTCGACGATTCGAAAGGTCGAAGTAGAACACATAAATCTCAAGCTTAGAAAGAAGTGGTTGTCTATAGAAGAAGGAGGGGGATGACAGGAAGCCGTTAAATTATTATAATTTTACAGAATTGCAAAAAGGAATAGTTATAGGATGATATTTGGTGTGAGCCATTAAAAATAGGATGGTGTTTATATTCTCGATGACGCGCAGTAGAGCGTAGCACGCATAGGCGCTGGTGGCGCGACACTCGCTCGAGATAAATAAAATCCGCGCGGATCTGCCCCCGGCTTGTTGCAGATTGCATAATAATGCGTTAGATAATGCAATAGTAGTCCGCCGGTTCGGAGGCTTTTAGCGGAATCTGTGCAAACCGCGGAATCCTATTAGGTCCCATCATCACCTATATCCTCTTAAAATATTGTTGCCTCGTGCATTACCGCACATACAAAATCGATTATTGCAAAAATATGCGAGAGAGAAAGTCGATTTAGTGGGTCGTAAGCGTGTACGGAAATTTTCATCGTGGAATTCAATTTTTCGCGGAGAGAAAACCCGTCGTCTGAAAAATTCATACGAAAAAGGACGTTGTGAGAGATGCTTGTACTGGGAAAAAGGTGATTTTTACTTACTCGCTATTGGAAATCTAATTTGTTCTTCATTATTTTTTTGAGCGTTAATTGTATCCTACCAAAGAAATATCAGAAAGTTAGGCCAAGTAAAAGTTTGCCTTATTCCTACTAAAGCCCTATAAAGAGGCCATTTAGGTCTTATATAGAGGTACAATGCTTTAAATTAGCAACACATTACTGTCTAGATTTATTTTACTAGACTTTATTTTAATATGCTTAATAAGACTCTGAAATGACATATTGAAGCTTTATTTTGATATATTTATTTAAGTTATAATAAATAGATATAATAAATATATAATATAAATAGATATAATAAATATATATAAGATATAATAAACAGATATAAATTAAATCCTTCCTTATATACACACTGACACACATACACACAACATACGTCATACTATAACATCTCTTTCTTATAATTTTTATTACAAAATTTGTATTACTATTTACTATTAATATATTTCTTTGCATAAAATACAATTTTTCTTATTATAAATTATAATATTATTATATCATCAAAATATATCGAAATATATATCTTTTTTTTCTCTAATTTATTCATTAATATTTTTATTTAAAATCGCGAAATCAGAAATTTTGTAATATAAACATTAACATTTGACTATTTACAGCATATTAACAATCATCAAAATATTTTATAGTATTAATATAGTTATAGTTATATTCAGGCTTGGGAAATAACTCGTTACTTGCAACGAAATTACTGTTACAGTTACATTTTTCCGGTAATTGTAACTTAACTTATTTTAGTTACTTATTTTTAGTAACTTGTAACTTTTTTAACAATTACTTTAATAGTTACTTGGGGAACGTAAAATAAAATTAAAATTATATAGTAATTATATACTAATTTAATAACCTAAATAGCACAGAGAATTCAAAAAGAATAAAAAAAAAATCCAGTCGTATGTCACTAATTCTGAGTTCATTTTCAGATGCAAAAGGAATTCTTCAGAGTTTAGTTCAGTGAAAAGAATTCTGTATGCATTTAAAAATGAACTCAGAATTGATGACATACAACTGAATTCTCTTTAAATTTTCTGTGCTATTTGGTAAATTTATCAACGTATTTATGGATCTTTTACCTCTACAAGGCTATCATTAAATGTTTATTATATTAAGTACAGATTTGAAATTTGTTGAGTGGATTGACTAATTAATGTGATAGATATTAATTATAAAATTTAATTCTTACATTTTAATAAAGCTTAAAATGTAAGATTTTTATATTTACAATAATAATTTACAATTGTTTCAGAATCAGAAAGTAACTTAAAAGTAACGATTCGCTACTTTTTGAGTAACTGTAACGAATTACTTTTCATAATCAGTAACTTGTAACTGTAACTAGTTATTTTTAAAACTTTCCTAACTCTGGTTATATTAGTATAGTATATAGTTATATTATTAATGTGTAACCGTTTCTTTATTGAAACCATTTTAGGAACTGGCTGATTTGCTCTTGATTGAGTTTTATTAGTACAAACCTCGTTTGCGTCAGTATCAGTTCATGACCTTTTCACGAAATTCCGTTCAGGATTAAGCACCGCGGTCGCGGCGCGACATCGAGTACGTATCAAACAAAAAAACGCAGATATATAGATTACCTGGAATTTCCGGAATTTCGATTGATCTTCCGAATCAAATATCTCAAGCACGAAAACTAATCGAAAATCTGACAGTTTCCTTATATAATGTTTAGCACGCGCGTAATTTGCACCAAGTTTGATTAAAATTGGTGCAGGCAATACGGAGATCTTGAAATCTCGCCCGCAAAAACGTCCTTTTATTTTCACCAAGGTTTTTTAGATTCAGATCAGTCACACGTACGCACGTACACAAGTGAATGAGTTTGTCCATCAAGTCGCATTTGCATCACCAAGCGATTCAGCTTCGGATCACACATATACGTACGCACACAAGCGATGCGCGTTTGCCTATCAGATTGCGTTTGTAACATATAGGCTGCAATAAGCAACATGTATCTCTAATGATCGTCACCGATTCACGAATTTACGTTAGAGAAAAAGATTCATGATCGACCATTACATGTACAGGGTGTTGCACTTACATACAGGTCGGTATGACGGATTGCCTCGTCGATTGCAAGCGCGCATACCATGTCATAGTAAACTTTGGTGAAATTATCACGCGCGCTTTCTTTCTTTGTCGCGTTATCTTCAAGTTATCACGATCGCGACGGGCTTACAATCGCACTATTAATCGGTTATGACAGAAATAACAATACAGATGTAAAAATGGATGTGATAAGAATAATATGATAATGGGAGATGGATTTTATTTTAATCAAAAATATCAATCAGAGTCATTTTGTAGCCCTCGACTTTCACCGGCCTTTTACTGATACGTTTCTTACATATTTATTTATAGAATTTTAAAAACACACATGTGGACACGATAATAACCTTATATATATAATTGGAATAATTTGGATTATTAATGTGGGAGCCGGAACATAGCACAACAAACTTTCTTCTATCGTAATCTCTTTATTATTATTATTTTTATTAGCATTTAAAATTTCGGTGAAATTCAGAGTTTCGAAAGAGATGAAAAAGGAAAAGTCTCATATAATCGGCTGCCGTTCGTATCCAATTCCACTTTGGAGTCAGCTTCTTCAAAAAGTCGAGTGGATCAGAAACGCAACGTAAATTAATAATCGTAATTAAACTGATGACGACGGATGAAAAATCATGATAAAGATCTTAAAACATTTCGAGTCTACGAGATAATTAAATTATTAAATTATCGCTCAGGACTGTAGCACATACGGTATATATCGGAATGTCGTTTCATTCGTAGCATTCAATAGTCGTACCATACAACAATTATCTAAACAAAAACTACAAAACGAGAAGTACATGTTAACTTAAACAAAGTGCAGATATTTTAAATTAATTATATATAAAAAGAAATAAGGTCAATAAACCAATTACGTATATGTAAAATTACACAAGTAATTGTGTGATAAGTATCAATAATATTAATAATTAAACGCTGAAATATCCAAATATCAAATTGAGAAAAACTTAACATTGAAAATTAAAAACTCGGCGTGTCTCAATAAATACATTATTCTTCAATATAAATGTTTATAATGCTACTAATAAAAATTGTATGTACATTATTGGAAAAATATATATCCACTATGGAGACCCAAGTAGGAATCGTATACGTTTCTCCAGTACGGAAAAATGGTCTGATACTGAGTCGATACCGAAAAGCGGATGTCCGGTTTTGGTACTGGCTCAGTACTGAGCCTAATATAAAAAAAACTGTATTATTGGTACTGGCTCGGTATTAAAGTTAGATACTGGATAGTCGTACCGCATTTGTACTGTAGGGTGTTACCGAAAAATGTTAGTCATTTTCGGTACTGGCCCAGTATTAAAAAAGCTGTATTATTGGTACTAGCCCTGTTCGTAAAATTAGTACTGGATACCCAAGTAAGAATCGTATATAATCTGCCAATAGAGGATATTGGGCCAGTATTATGCCGGTACCGAAAAACGAACGATACCAATGTCCTTTATGGGAAAACGGAAGAGGTCACTAACGAAACCTAGATAGCTCAGTAGTGGACCTGGGTTCACAAGCCGATGATCAAAGTCGATATCAGTTTCAACTTTTCGGATATCGACTTTGATATCGACTTTGATATTGACTTGATATTGACTTGATATTGACTTGATATCGATTTGATATAGGTTTAAATATCGACTTGATATCGATTTGGTATCGACTCTGTATCGATTTGGTATCGATTTGATATTATTTTTGATATTGACTTGATTTCGACTTGTATTGACATTGATATCGACTATGTTATGGATTGAAAGTATTATTGATTAATATCATGTCGATATACAGGGTGTCCGATAACTCGTCAAGAAGCCTCGTAAGATAGGACGGGTAACAATAATTAGAAAAGTTATATATCATTTTGTACTTTTCTCAATATTTACTCCGTAACGGGCTCTGTATGTAAAAAAATAGCGTATTTCTTAGGACAATGAGTAATAGTTGATTTCGAGATAGAGTATAACACACGCCTTGAACCCTTATAGAAATGTAATACTGATAAGTAATAATTTGGCCAGTGATAATTATTACTTATCAGTATTACATTTCTATAAGGGAAATCAGCTGTTTCTTATCATTGCTAAGGAGTAAATCATTTTTTTACATATAAAGCCCATCTTACCGTTTCCCGTGTGCTCATTCGCTTATATATTTTAATTAATTACGGAATAAATATTGAGAAAATTACTAAATTATATATAACTTTTCTAATTATTTTGACTTGTTTTATCTGTACACCGCGGCTTCTTGACGAGTTACTGGACATTCTGTAAAATTGATATTAAATTAATATTATATTCACATATATTTGATACTGTAATGATATGTATGCAATATATTGTTAATCAGAGGACAATATCGAATCGATCCGATTTGGATATACAGGGTCGAT
>NW_022639507.1:295189-302489 GCF_010583005.1 Odontomachus brunneus | reverse complement strand
TTCATGGTTTATATCCCATAGAGGCCATCTATTGTTTTTTTAACCATATTGTTGAATGCTTTATCTCAATGATCGAACAGCAGAACTGGCGATGTTAATGAGTTCTAACCTTATCTTGATAAATCATGTTTATAATATATTCTTATTATATATATTGTTTATATATATTGTTTATAATATATTGTTCAAGAAACATTGTAAAATAGCATATTTGTTAGCAAATATTGAAATAACGCAACATCAATATGTAACGAATATTAGTACAATGTATTTTAGCGAACAGTGATGTTATAATGGCTTTCGGATTCTTAACTAAACAATAAAATGATTAAAAACGCAATAAACTAGTTTGAAAAACACAAGATATAAAATTTTATGTCAATATTTCTCGTCATTAAGATATTTCAGTTATTTTAACAGAAAAAGCAAATGTTATTTCCCAAATTCTTTTTGGGACAATACGCCCCCATTCTTTTTGCAGGGACAATACGCATCCTTAAAAATTAATTTGACAAACCCCAATTGTGTAAAATATCCTTCGTAAACTCGAATATACGTAGAAAATAAGCGGCGCTATATCGCCATTCGCGAGCGTTCGGAAACATATGAGTGTCTAACATCGACACCTTGATCCTTGGCGACGGGGATGTAAGAACGGATTCCAGCGGATCTCGTGGTCACCTCCGTGATTATGAGCGAGTATCCTCCGGGGTTTCCTGCCGACGATCCCGCCATTATCCTGTCCGTAAACGCGTCCTAGCACGTTCGGGAAGCGGGAAATGCAGTCACTTCCGCTTACGCGGATCCGAATGGTCACGTTCGTACGTCATCGTCTAACAATAATGGAAGCCTCGATGACACGTCAGCGAGCTAAATTATGGTAGATCGATAAACCTGTGCTGATACGCACTGTTTAATCACTACAGTTACACAAATGCATATAAAATTTTACTCTTTTGTTTAATTATAGGGAAGTACTTATTCTATGGGTTTTTGGGGTCGTTGAGTCCGAATCTGAACTTAGATTTAAAAAATTCTGTGACCCAAGATGGCAGACCTAATATGGCGGAAAAAATGATAAATAATATAAATATCACTTAATTTCCGTGAAATTTGAACTATGAAACTTTTTAAAGATATTTTTTTCAGAACTGAAATCGAATATTTGAAATTCAAAATGTCGACCAAGGGAAAAAATTTTTAGATCTAACCCGACCTGATCACATCTACTCATTTGTGCTCACCCTTGCGAAAATGGTTCGTATATCGAAATCAGTCAAGATTTTCACTAATTCAAATTTAGAGAGTATGAAATTGAGGAAATTGAGTCATATTTATATAATTTGGCATTTTGAAAATCGCCATATTGGATCTGTCATTTTGAATTTTTAACTTTTGAAATCAGATTCAAATTCAGCATCTCTAAAAACCTCTGAAAACAAGAAGAAATCCAAAAATCTTGATTTTTCATTCCTATTAAAAAGCTACGTCCCGGAAAGCCAATTTTGTCCGCCATATTGGATCAACTATTTTGAATATCAAAATTGTGAGGTTATATTCGAATTCAACGACTCCAAAAACCCCATTATAGCAAACTCCATAAGAATCGGAAGAATAGTTTCCAATATAAAAGTAAGGAACAGTTATAGCATAAAAAGTGACCATCCATCTCGAAAGGGTTAAACAAGTGATTAAGAACAACTTTCTTCCTCTCCTTCTCTCAAAATATGTAAATGGTAATTTTTACATAAAAAAATAGATTTAACATTAAAAGAAATGAAGAAAGTAAAGGAATACCCTCTCGTGGATATTTTATTGTCTCCCAAGACTCTTTGCTTTGGGATCTACTCTCGACTTTCTTTTGGGAGCCGATTCCAAAGGTGGAAGTTGAGAACTACCCTTTCGTCCCGTTGCCGTAAACTCGGGACAATTCGTACAACCCACGTCGGCGTGATTCTCTTAAAATCAAAACTATAAAAAGTGGTTTTAGGTGGAAAAAGAGAGAGACGGAAGTTCGACGATTCGAAAGGTCGAAGTAGAACACATAAATCTCAAGCTTAGAAAGAAGTGGTTGTCTATAGAAGAAGGAGGGGGATGACAGGAAGCCGTTAAATTATTATAATTTTACAGAATTGCAAAAAGGAATAGTTATAGGATGATATTTGGTGTGAGCCATTAAAAATAGGATGGTGTTTATATTCTCGATGACGCGCAGTAGAGCGTAGCACGCATAGGCGCTGGTGGCGCGACACTCGCTCGAGATAAATAAAATCCGCGCGGATCTGCCCCCGGCTTGTTGCAGATTGCATAATAATGCGTTAGATAATGCAATAGTAGTCCGCCGGTTCGGAGGCTTTTAGCGGAATCTGTGCAAACCGCGGAATCCTATTAGGTCCCATCATCACCTATATCCTCTTAAAATATTGTTGCCTCGTGCATTACCGCACATACAAAATCGATTATTGCAAAAATATGCGAGAGAGAAAGTCGATTTAGTGGGTCGTAAGCGTGTACGGAAATTTTCATCGTGGAATTCAATTTTTCGCGGAGAGAAAACCCGTCGTCTGAAAAATTCATACGAAAAAGGACGTTGTGAGAGATGCTTGTACTGGGAAAAAGGTGATTTTTACTTACTCGCTATTGGAAATCTAATTTGTTCTTCATTATTTTTTTGAGCGTTAATTGTATCCTACCAAAGAAATATCAGAAAGTTAGGCCAAGTAAAAGTTTGCCTTATTCCTACTAAAGCCCTATAAAGAGGCCATTTAGGTCTTATATAGAGGTACAATGCTTTAAATTAGCAACACATTACTGTCTAGATTTATTTTACTAGACTTTATTTTAATATGCTTAATAAGACTCTGAAATGACATATTGAAGCTTTATTTTGATATATTTATTTAAGTTATAATAAATAGATATAATAAATATATAATATAAATAGATATAATAAATATATATAAGATATAATAAACAGATATAAATTAAATCCTTCCTTATATACACACTGACACACATACACACAACATACGTCATACTATAACATCTCTTTCTTATAATTTTTATTACAAAATTTGTATTACTATTTACTATTAATATATTTCTTTGCATAAAATACAATTTTTCTTATTATAAATTATAATATTATTATATCATCAAAATATATCGAAATATATATCTTTTTTTTCTCTAATTTATTCATTAATATTTTTATTTAAAATCGCGAAATCAGAAATTTTGTAATATAAACATTAACATTTGACTATTTACAGCATATTAACAATCATCAAAATATTTTATAGTATTAATATAGTTATAGTTATATTCAGGCTTGGGAAATAACTCGTTACTTGCAACGAAATTACTGTTACAGTTACATTTTTCCGGTAATTGTAACTTAACTTATTTTAGTTACTTATTTTTAGTAACTTGTAACTTTTTTAACAATTACTTTAATAGTTACTTGGGGAACGTAAAATAAAATTAAAATTATATAGTAATTATATACTAATTTAATAACCTAAATAGCACAGAGAATTCAAAAAGAATAAAAAAAAAATCCAGTCGTATGTCACTAATTCTGAGTTCATTTTCAGATGCAAAAGGAATTCTTCAGAGTTTAGTTCAGTGAAAAGAATTCTGTATGCATTTAAAAATGAACTCAGAATTGATGACATACAACTGAATTCTCTTTAAATTTTCTGTGCTATTTGGTAAATTTATCAACGTATTTATGGATCTTTTACCTCTACAAGGCTATCATTAAATGTTTATTATATTAAGTACAGATTTGAAATTTGTTGAGTGGATTGACTAATTAATGTGATAGATATTAATTATAAAATTTAATTCTTACATTTTAATAAAGCTTAAAATGTAAGATTTTTATATTTACAATAATAATTTACAATTGTTTCAGAATCAGAAAGTAACTTAAAAGTAACGATTCGCTACTTTTTGAGTAACTGTAACGAATTACTTTTCATAATCAGTAACTTGTAACTGTAACTAGTTATTTTTAAAACTTTCCTAACTCTGGTTATATTAGTATAGTATATAGTTATATTATTAATGTGTAACCGTTTCTTTATTGAAACCATTTTAGGAACTGGCTGATTTGCTCTTGATTGAGTTTTATTAGTACAAACCTCGTTTGCGTCAGTATCAGTTCATGACCTTTTCACGAAATTCCGTTCAGGATTAAGCACCGCGGTCGCGGCGCGACATCGAGTACGTATCAAACAAAAAAACGCAGATATATAGATTACCTGGAATTTCCGGAATTTCGATTGATCTTCCGAATCAAATATCTCAAGCACGAAAACTAATCGAAAATCTGACAGTTTCCTTATATAATGTTTAGCACGCGCGTAATTTGCACCAAGTTTGATTAAAATTGGTGCAGGCAATACGGAGATCTTGAAATCTCGCCCGCAAAAACGTCCTTTTATTTTCACCAAGGTTTTTTAGATTCAGATCAGTCACACGTACGCACGTACACAAGTGAATGAGTTTGTCCATCAAGTCGCATTTGCATCACCAAGCGATTCAGCTTCGGATCACACATATACGTACGCACACAAGCGATGCGCGTTTGCCTATCAGATTGCGTTTGTAACATATAGGCTGCAATAAGCAACATGTATCTCTAATGATCGTCACCGATTCACGAATTTACGTTAGAGAAAAAGATTCATGATCGACCATTACATGTACAGGGTGTTGCACTTACATACAGGTCGGTATGACGGATTGCCTCGTCGATTGCAAGCGCGCATACCATGTCATAGTAAACTTTGGTGAAATTATCACGCGCGCTTTCTTTCTTTGTCGCGTTATCTTCAAGTTATCACGATCGCGACGGGCTTACAATCGCACTATTAATCGGTTATGACAGAAATAACAATACAGATGTAAAAATGGATGTGATAAGAATAATATGATAATGGGAGATGGATTTTATTTTAATCAAAAATATCAATCAGAGTCATTTTGTAGCCCTCGACTTTCACCGGCCTTTTACTGATACGTTTCTTACATATTTATTTATAGAATTTTAAAAACACACATGTGGACACGATAATAACCTTATATATATAATTGGAATAATTTGGATTATTAATGTGGGAGCCGGAACATAGCACAACAAACTTTCTTCTATCGTAATCTCTTTATTATTATTATTTTTATTAGCATTTAAAATTTCGGTGAAATTCAGAGTTTCGAAAGAGATGAAAAAGGAAAAGTCTCATATAATCGGCTGCCGTTCGTATCCAATTCCACTTTGGAGTCAGCTTCTTCAAAAAGTCGAGTGGATCAGAAACGCAACGTAAATTAATAATCGTAATTAAACTGATGACGACGGATGAAAAATCATGATAAAGATCTTAAAACATTTCGAGTCTACGAGATAATTAAATTATTAAATTATCGCTCAGGACTGTAGCACATACGGTATATATCGGAATGTCGTTTCATTCGTAGCATTCAATAGTCGTACCATACAACAATTATCTAAACAAAAACTACAAAACGAGAAGTACATGTTAACTTAAACAAAGTGCAGATATTTTAAATTAATTATATATAAAAAGAAATAAGGTCAATAAACCAATTACGTATATGTAAAATTACACAAGTAATTGTGTGATAAGTATCAATAATATTAATAATTAAACGCTGAAATATCCAAATATCAAATTGAGAAAAACTTAACATTGAAAATTAAAAACTCGGCGTGTCTCAATAAATACATTATTCTTCAATATAAATGTTTATAATGCTACTAATAAAAATTGTATGTACATTATTGGAAAAATATATATCCACTATGGAGACCCAAGTAGGAATCGTATACGTTTCTCCAGTACGGAAAAATGGTCTGATACTGAGTCGATACCGAAAAGCGGATGTCCGGTTTTGGTACTGGCTCAGTACTGAGCCTAATATAAAAAAAACTGTATTATTGGTACTGGCTCGGTATTAAAGTTAGATACTGGATAGTCGTACCGCATTTGTACTGTAGGGTGTTACCGAAAAATGTTAGTCATTTTCGGTACTGGCCCAGTATTAAAAAAGCTGTATTATTGGTACTAGCCCTGTTCGTAAAATTAGTACTGGATACCCAAGTAAGAATCGTATATAATCTGCCAATAGAGGATATTGGGCCAGTATTATGCCGGTACCGAAAAACGAACGATACCAATGTCCTTTATGGGAAAACGGAAGAGGTCACTAACGAAACCTAGATAGCTCAGTAGTGGACCTGGGTTCACAAGCCGATGATCAAAGTCGATATCAGTTTCAACTTTTCGGATATCGACTTTGATATCGACTTTGATATTGACTTGATATTGACTTGATATTGACTTGATATCGATTTGATATAGGTTTAAATATCGACTTGATATCGATTTGGTATCGACTCTGTATCGATTTGGTATCGATTTGATATTATTTTTGATATTGACTTGATTTCGACTTGTATTGACATTGATATCGACTATGTTATGGATTGAAAGTATTATTGATTAATATCATGTCGATATACAGGGTGTCCGATAACTCGTCAAGAAGCCTCGTAAGATAGGACGGGTAACAATAATTAGAAAAGTTATATATCATTTTGTACTTTTCTCAATATTTACTCCGTAACGGGCTCTGTATGTAAAAAAATAGCGTATTTCTTAGGACAATGAGTAATAGTTGATTTCGAGATAGAGTATAACACACGCCTTGAACCCTTATAGAAATGTAATACTGATAAGTAATAATTTGGCCAGTGATAATTATTACTTATCAGTATTACATTTCTATAAGGGAAATCAGCTGTTTCTTATCATTGCTAAGGAGTAAATCATTTTTTTACATATAAAGCCCATCTTACCGTTTCCCGTGTGCTCATTCGCTTATATATTTTAATTAATTACGGAATAAATATTGAGAAAATTACTAAATTATATATAACTTTTCTAATTATTTTGACTTGTTTTATCTGTACACCGCGGCTTCTTGACGAGTTACTGGACATTCTGTAAAATTGATATTAAATTAATATTATATTCACATATATTTGATACTGTAATGATATGTATGCAATATATTGTTAATCAGAGGACAATATCGAATCGATCCGATTTGGATATACAGGGTCGATATATTAGGTGGTAAACTTAGTTCCTGCGGTTTTTTTGTTAAAAAAACTCATTTATTTCGACATCAAAAGCAAAAAATACATTAATCGAAGTATTTTCCCTCGCTAGCTATACATTTTTCCCATCTTTCGGGCAACGCGTAGATT
>NW_022639507.1:283516-288586 GCF_010583005.1 Odontomachus brunneus | reverse complement strand
AAAAAATAGCACTGCTCGCTTAAATGAATCTCTTCGCACTGAATTTTATTGACAAATGTCTAACCTCTAAAATGCAGCCAGTTTCAGATGTCAAAATAAATTACACCTACAACTAACGTCATCTAACTGTGAGCCGCAGAAATTAAGTTTACCACCTAATAGAACGCCAATAACTAGAAAATATCTCGTAAGCTGTTAAAATTCACTAAAATAAATAGAGAAAAAAATTGTACTGTTTTTTTTTGCGATTTTCACACTAGTTAATAATGCATTAATTAAATATTAGAAAATAAGTGCACATCTCGCGCACTATCAAGCCACGGGACGTCGTCAACAAAATATAATTTTGACATTATTATTAATTGTTATGGAAATCGCAAAATGGTACACATGTTTATTATTTAATAAGTTATATCAAATCACATACATGAAAACTTTCTTAAATATTATGACATTCTATAAAAAAAATGTTTGAAAATGATGAAATTTATTTTTTTATGAAATACATTGTCTATATTTAAAAGTGCATAATATCTTTTAGATATTGTGATGAAGTTTTAAAAATATCTAGTAGACTATTGATTTTTACATGATTTTGACTTAATTTCGACATGGCTTCGACTCGATTTCTATTTCATTTTGACTCGATTTCGACATTTTTCTTGATTTCGGCTTGATTTCGACATGATTTCGACTTCATTTCGACATGATTCTTCATGGATATGTCGGCCCGGGTAAGAACGCTTGCTTGACAAGCGGAAGACTCGAGTTCGATTCCAGCCGTCGCCCCGAAGATTTTTTCCTCATATGACTATTAAAAATAGACATGTATAGATGCAAATGAGAGCAGCCCGGCCATGGTCTGATCTTTCTTTTCATACTATATAATTGTGATATTAATAATTGTATAAAAATTACTAGGAATCGATACTGGCCTAGTACTGGTATTTTCCCAGTGCTAAGAATCAATACTTTTTTTTTATACTGGCACAGTACTGATTTTCGGTATTGTGACAGTACTGTTTTCCGATACTGGCCCTTTTCTATCATCCTAGTACAATATTAAACCCGTACTGGCATCTAGTACTATGCCAGTAACGTTTATCATAAATCGGTACTGGGCCACTTTGATGCCAGTAGTGAATTCCTACTTGGGGAAATCTATATTGATGTTTCGTGAATTCAAGACTGTGTGTCGCCGTATATAGGAATGACTTTTCTCAATAAATATATTTATGAGTTTATTTATGAATTTATTTATTTTGGGGCACGCCGAGTATTTGATCTTCGATGTTAAGTTTTTCTCAATTTGATACTTGGATATTTTAGCGTTCAATTATTAATATTATTTATACTTATCACACAATTACTTGTGTAATAAGTACTTACATGTACGTACTTGATTAATTATATTAATCTTACTTTTTTTTTAATATAATTAATTTTAAATATTTGCACTTTGTTTAAGTTAACATGTACTTTTTGTTTTGTAGTTTTCGTTTTGATAATTTTTGTATGATACTTTTACTTGGTTTGCCTATTTTGGTTATAAGAATTCTAGGTCCTACGAAAACATGCCTATTTTGAAGCATTTACGTCAGCTTTAATTCATGATCTATTCACGAAATTCTATTCAGAATTTGTTTATTTTGGGTATTATATCTAATTAAAACTATTTTATCCAAGTATCTGGTAATTATTATCAAATCTTTTTTTAATGTACTGAATATTTTGTTCCATTTCTTCAATGTTCTTCTTCAATGTCAAAATCTTAGAAATTGAGATCCAAGAATACTTAACGTACCCGGGTCGCATTAAAATACACTTGAATTTTCAAAAGTGTTGATTAATTCAACATTTTTATTACGTTTTCACATTTTTGCCTTCGATTTACAACGCAAGAATACATGTTGTAAAAATAACTCTATGAATCGCGAGCGTATTTGCAGCAAGTAAACGTACTAATCCGCTCGGCAGGTGAAAGGGAGCCTTCAGCTCGCGAGAATGGTATTCTTTCAACTTATATAGTGCACCATCTATATTTACTGTGTATACACATCTATGCCAGGACACTACAGTGTGTCTTCTTCTGCAGAACGGGCTGCATAAGAAATCTCCATTAGCCAACATTCACGTTTATTCTGTTCCCTGTCTCCGCCTGTTCTCATCTGCTCTCCTCTTTTCATGCTTCTTCTTCTATTATTTCTCTTTCTTTCCTATTTTCCTCTTTTTTCCATTTTCATTTTTCTCTCATGTTTACTCTAATTCTTATATTCTGTTCCTTTCTCATATCTTTCCGCGACTCCTGCCTGTTTCTCATACCTGTCTTCTGTCTTTCCTCTTCTTTTCTTCTCTTTTATTTTACTCAGTTCTAGTCTATTTTCTTTTCCTTTCCTTTTACCTCCTACAGCTTCTTCTCTTATTCTCTTTCCTTCTCGTCTTTACGTTCTAACTTCTTTCTTTCAGCTAGTCTATTTTTAAGAATTCATTCATCGGGGTTTTGTTCCATCAGTGGCGCTCAATCACAAATGGGACAATGTCATTCAAGTTTATTATAGTCATTACTATATTAATTTTGTCAGAAAGTTATTTTCATTATCCTACGTTGAATGTTATAAATTTACTTTAGTTAACACATTGTGGCTTAATTTTTCATTACCAGATGCAATTCTTCTTGAATAAGTATTTTCATATACTAGTTCTTTTTGTTAAACTCTTCGAGCTCAATGACGAGTCATATTAAAAAATAATTTAAAGAACCTCTACAGATTTTGTCTCTAGAAAAAATCTCTAAAGAAAATTCCTAGAAAGATTCGTTAAATTATTCTAGAATATTATTTCTCATCGGCCGCTTTTGATTTAATTCCCGTCAAGATCGCAGAACGACGGTTGCAACGTATTTTTGAACCGGCCACTTCACCGTCGAGTGAATCGCAATACCGTTTATACCGTTGGCAACAGAATCCCACCGTTTCTAGCGGTACTTGTTGACGCCCAACAGCTGACAGTCACCGCCGCTGCGGCCACGTGCAACGCAAGACGGCGTGACGCATGCGTCTGTTCAGTACACGGCATGCCTTAGTTCGTGAAACATCGGTTGTATATGTCGTCGCGAAATATTCCTCGGATCTTTCTCGTAAAAACGAGATGTTTTCTCGAAATCTTTCTCGTCTTTCGTGATAAATCGTGAATAGTGATGAACGATGAAATAGTGGAGCAATGTAATGTGAAAATATCTATGTAGCTGAAAGATTTACGTAACATTAGTGTAGAAATTATAGAAAGGCACATCTCTCGGCCGAGGATGGAATTAGAAGATATGCGGTAAGAGATATAAAAGTAACAATATGTAGAAGATGTAACAATTTGTTACATTCATATCCAACAGACTTTACTATTTTACCAAGCAAATGTCGAAAAGGCCAGTCTCGTGAATTGCAAAATTTTCATGGAAAATCACGTTTGTGCCAAGTTATCCAGTCGAAGAAAAAACATTTATTTAGCGTAGCGATTTTTATTCGTCGTAAATTTTATGTGTCATAAATGCTTTCGCGATGTTTATTCGCGGTTATTTTATATATATATCTGTTAGCATTAAATATGAGGTCAATATTGCATGCTACAAAATGCGGCGTTACAAGTAATATTACGATTGCAAAACTATAACGCAACGCGCCAAACGCGATTTCTCGTTTAATCGATATCACGTCGAAGCTACATCTTATCAGTCGCATACGATATATCTGCTGACATTCATCGTTCGATATGTGCCTGATACGTGACGAGTTGTATTTGAAGTCGGTGTTTATCTCTCAACGTATAATAATAGTGAGTCACCGTGGGAAAACCTACCGATAAAATTTAATATCAAAAATAAATTTAATATCAACCGCTTTGATGTAACATTAAAAAAAATATATATGAGCAGGTTTGAGTAAGTTAATATATATTTTCTTAACTAAGTTCAGTCTAATGGTTTATAAAATTAACTTAGTCAAGTTAAAAGTTATATAAACAAAACTTAATTAAGATTGAATTAACTTATTAAAATTAAAAATTAATTATTTAAAGTAATAGATATATTTTTGCGTAATTAATTTCTTAATTATATGTTAAATTTATGCGAAATAATAAAAAGATAAAAAAATACTAACTGTGTTTTGTGCTCACAATCCTGTATAAGAAATTTCAGAGAGACAAAAAATTATTTTGTTGCGTTATTTTTGATTTTTCTCATTCTAGATTATAAGCAGCTCACAATAATTTTAACTAATTAATTATTTTAATTCATGTAAAAAAAGTTAATAAGTTAAAGTCAATGTATTTAAAAATATATTAGTTTATGATAAAAGTTTATTTATATAAAATTAACTGAATATAGTTTAAATATATTTTTAGCTTTATAATAATTTTTTAGTTTGACATTTAACTAATTTATTAGATATTACCTAACTCTGATGATGATTTATTTGTTTATAATAAATAAATAAATAAATAAAATTAAAAAATCAAATAATATATTTTTTAATTAATTTTTTTCGTAAATAAATTTGATCAATTTATTTTCATTCTCAAAAATTATTTAGAGACGCTTTGATTAATCCGGTGAGTTGTCCGGTGGTCTTCTGGAATGTTAGCTCACGTTACATTCCGAGATAAAAATCAAGGCTAAACTTAAATATGATAACATTACGTCGGACGCGAATTTGTGACTGCAAACATCGACACCTAGTGCGTTTACGTCGGTGAACATACTTGCAATTAGAGGCTGGACGTTCTGACCGTGCTGACGTCACTTTTACCTGCCTATTGCAACATAGAAGCAAGCGAAACAGCGCAGTCACGCTCACAATAGCTTTCCGTTCTCCGAACCGTGGAAAACGCGGATTCCTCTCTCGTCGCTCTCTGAGTCGTCCAAACTTTGGCACGTTAATGATCAATAAGCAAATAAAAAATACGAAATCCGTAATAAACAAGTGAAAAACGGACAGTCTATCAGTCAACGGGGAATAAAGTTTGCGGATTGGGAGGGGTTGGGAGGGCAAGAGAGAGAGAGAGAGAGAGAGAGAG
>NW_022639507.1:252317-283506 GCF_010583005.1 Odontomachus brunneus | reverse complement strand
AGAGAGAGAGAGAGAGAGAGAGAGAGAGAGAGAGAGAGAGAGAGAGAAGGGAGAAGAAGAACGATGGGTTTTGCGTTGGGAGGTAAATTCATCCGCCTGTGTATTTTCGTAAACCATCCCCTCGCTCTCATCCCCGTCGTTATTATCGGAGCGGTGGCGCCATTATTTCCGAGCTGCCTTAAGCGCTCGTTTTCATAGTCGACGCTTATTGATTTTAGCTTCGAAACGCACGCGACGGACGGGGAAAGGGGGAGGAGGAGGAGGTTTGGAGGTTGGTGGCTCTAATTGGATTAAAATTTCATCGACGGGTGCACCTCTGCAGGGACCCTTTTATGGTGGCACGTTGGGCGCTCAGCGTTTTCGCCGTGAATCGCGGTATAACGATCCTTAAATATCATGAAATTGCAGAGAATGGGAAGGAGGAGACGGGGGAGGGATGTGATATGAAGAATGATCGACAGGTTGATCTTTCGTAATGAAAAATCGACAAGAAAGTTGATACGTGATGAATATCGCACGTGAGAAAACGGATATACGCGCGCGCGATGAGACGGATTAAAATTAAATATAATCTCCGGTAAATTTTCACGGGATTATCTGATTATTAAAAAAATCAATTATAATTTCAATAATGTCATATTCGAAACTAATAATGAGAAGTTGGTGCAAAATCGAAGTATAATTCGTGATTGCTCAACGTGAAATTCAAATAAATGACTCTCGAAAAGTTCTCTCTGACGTCGGGGGCTGAATGGCAGAAAATTTGAATGATGTCGGCAAAAAATATTCGTGGAATATTTGACGAGTTATTCGAACGGTTCTCCTAAAACTTAAGGCTATTTTAGCTGAGGTCTTAAATCTGAGGTAAAAGGAGAAAAAGAGAACTAATCGTAGGGATAATAAATCGACGAATAAATCACGAAAGATTCTCATAAAGTGTCGAGTAATCGGATAAAAAAATTCTCATAAAGGTGGCACAGAGCTTGCGGCGTGTGTTCTCTTCTAAAAACTGCTGTTAATTCATAAAAAATTCCTACCAAGATCGACGGGTGATTCGAGCCGGATTCGTATAGAATCGCATTGATTGCTCGTGAAAAAAAGATCTACAGAAAATCAAAGAATAACACGCGGGGATGAATCCAACGAGAGTGAGACTCACGTAAAATTGATCGATTCACAGATTGTTCGAGCAGTATGCACTCGTGATAACGACGCGATGACGACATCAATAAAATTCTCTTTAGCGCGAAGAAATAGATTTAATCCGCATAGAAATTAAAAAAATTTTTCCAAATATGCAGCATAGATCCCGACTAGAATTTCTAAATTTGTCTCAAAATTAGTTACTCCTAATACGATACTTGATCGAGAATCCCATTTATGTCTTAAACATGGATTTTTTGTCTAGAATCGAAACAAAAATACTATGGGAACTCACGTTTTTTTAGTTGATAACGTCGGTATGTTTTTATGGTATCACAAATAGAGAATCCCATTTTCACAACTATTATATTCAATAGAAATAAAGACTGAAAAATAAAATAGTTTTAAAATATGTTATATATTTTACTAAATAATAAAATTATTTGAAAATTTCACGTATATTTTATTCAATTTTGATTTAAAATTATGACTAGAAAAAATAATGGGAAAACTTTGGTTTTCCTGCTGAGACTCACATTAATAATTGTTACTTGAAGTTTGCTGCAGATCAGATATTTAGATCTGAATATAGTTTGATATTAGTTTCTCATTTGAATTGCCATGACAAATGTATAACTAATATATATTATATACTTATATATATTATATAATTCAAATGAAGAATTCAAATCTATCTTCAAATCTATCTTTATTCAAATCTGGAGGATACCTCCTGGGGGAATAGTTCCAAGTAATGACTGTTAATACGGGTCCTAGAATTGCATGTTTGAAAAATTATATTTCTAACTAAAATCCATAATTATTTAGATGATCGAATTGTGTTCCAAGTAGATCCAAGAAATTTTCTATGCAAAAAATATCACGCTCTACACCTAATTTCTATCAGTTTTATTTTATTATTACTGGTTGCTTACATCAGAATCTTCAATATCTTTTTCTGTTTAAAATTATTTTTCTTTTTATCCGTTTTTAAAAATATTAATAGGAAATTCTCAGTTTGCCCTGTATATATGTTTGTTCGTTCTCTCATAACCGTTTGAGATATTTAGATGAAATGTTTTGTAGCTGGCTTAATATATATTGCATGGTTTGCATGGTTCTTAGATTAGTGCTATTATACGAGTTTGTCGAAATGATCTGGAAATTGAGTAATTCCATTATTATTTATAATTTTTATAATTTGAGAATTTCTTTTTATAATTCGAGATATAAAATAAAACTTTTTTGGCTAACTTCAAGAAAACTAGACTTAAGTAAATAATTAAAAAATTAAGAACTTTTTTAACAATAATAAACCATTATCAAAAATCCTAACAAATATAAAATATAATTTTGACTCAATATTTTTATATATATCTACATAATCTTCTATTCTAATATTTTAACAATATTAAAAGTCGATATAAAGGAGACAATTTAGGTAGGTAACTAATTATATAATTAAGATAAATAACAGAAAACATATTGACTTATTATTTTGATTATTGATTAAATCACACAAAAAATATTTCTCTGCCGCAGCTAATTATTTTTTTCCATGCAGTCAGGTTTTTACGCCAACTTCTAATATCGTTAGATTATTAGAATAGAATTGCAAATACATATTAATATTGAGTCACAATTATTTCATATTTATATATCATATTTTTTTTAGTTTTTTAGTTTTTTGAAAGTGGTTTATTTTTCTTATTATTAGCTAAATTTGTTAGCTAATAACAAAAGAAATTAGCAAGATACCAACTTGTCTGCGATCGTACATGAGTCACACGTCGATGAAACAACAAAATGAATAAAATACTTTGTATCATACACGTGAAGCGACAGGTCGATAAATAATTCTCGAAGAATTGACGAAGGAACGTCAAGCGGAATAATACGTTTGTATATACTTCGGGAAACCGATGGTACACCGCGACAATCCGCGAAGGGATCGTGTCGGCAGGCACCGGAAGTCGAAGGGGAATACGCGATTCCTTGCGAGAGACTCGGGGGTGTCCGATGGCTAATTATCGAATACCGTTTGTGCGAAACTATGCGAGCGACGCACGGTATCCTGCGGAATACGGCCGCAAGTCCCGCCGCGGAAATCGTGTCCTCGCGTGATTGCGGCCCCAGGATCGGAGATTGCGATCGATCGACTCAATTTGTCGCGAGACGAATCACCGGTCGACGAATGGGAGAAGAACGATATCGGGACGATATATTCGACAAGCTTTTGCGTACGGAATTATCGTTATTCTTAATTGGCCCGTTAATTATTCAGCAGTGTCGGTGGTCTAATTATAGGAAATTATTATAGATAATAAAATTTTGAGAAGTCGCGTACTCGGAGCTCTAGAAATTACGACTGTACAACATTTTAAATCATAATGTGTGTTTACTCAGAGGAAGCAAACAGTAGGATATATTAATGCACATTGGGGATTATTTATTAATCAGATTCGATTTTCATTTCGCTCGCGAGATACATGCACGAAAGAGGCTATATTTTATTAATATTCGAAAAATACGCGAATTCGTCCGAGAACGGGAAACACGCAGATCGACGTCGCGCTACAGTCGCAATTACAAAATGTTAAGGAGAATGCTCGAAGATGCACGAATGTAGAAAGTTTTGTTTAAATAATTTCACCATGAACTTCGGAAAGTACAATTGCCGCGATAATTTTTCCTTCCGCACTTCGTTTCTATTTCACGCTGGAAAAAATAAGGAAACGCGTGATAGTCGAAGATGTAGGAGGGAGAGAAAGAGGGAGTAAAGGAAGAAGGGAGAGAGAAGGAGAGAGAATTAATCCCTCTTCTCGAAGCATCCTTTGTATCCTGCTCTCTCCGAGACCTTAATGGATCGGGAGTAGTTTTACGTCACGGCCGAGGGCTGTTTTTCGAGAATATGCCCTCCTTTGCCCTTGTTTACGGGGGTTTTCCGCGCTCCTCGACTATAGCCACAAATTTGTGAGTTTTATGACCTGTTTCGGGTGTCGACAAATTCCAAAAATATCCAGCCGAGAGGAATTAGCCGAATCGAGTTCTTTCGGCAAACTTTCCTTTAATGAAATTTGGAGGAATATCACTAAATCAAAATAACTTTTCATCTCGAGTGGCGATCTCTCGAAAGAGCGAGAAAGAAAGAAGCTGAAGACCGTATTATTTTAATGATAACCGAAATAGAATTATTTTAATCGTACGAGACGGCAGAACCGCGTAGGATTTCACGGAATTAAGATTACGGAGTTACAGCGTATTACAGTCGTAAATTTTACTAAACCCCATTCTCATGAAAGCTCTCCTCGGCTACTTAAGCAATTATTATTTCAAATTATTTAAATAATCATAGAGATTTATCCAAGGCTCTCTCATAATTATCCAAACAACTCTAGCCGTGCTGCAACGTCTAACCTTTTACCCGAACTATGCCGATTTTTTATTTAAACGCGAGCGCTCTCGCGCGCGGCTGAAATAAAGCTCGGGGATTTCGAAAAGGATTATAAAAGGGTAAAGGAAGGAGACGTGCGGTACATCGCGCGGGGCCAGTCGCGCCCTAAGGGAAAGTTTGCCGGACTAGGCGGAATCCGCTTTCGGATTCCGTGCCGCGCGGACAGGAAGCTGTCCGTTAAATTATTCACTATGACTGCCATATTTAAGCTCGGAAGGGCGCGGAAAATTCCCCAGGGTAAGGCCGAGACTCGGCGCACCTTCTTCGAACAACCCTGTAGGGAGATCCTTCGCTCCCTTTGTCCGACACCCCATTCGCGGCCTATAACTTCATAATTCACTGTCCGTGGCTGCCATAGCGCTAAGGAGGACATAGAGCGCAGCATGTACAAAGTGTCCCGCGGGTAGATATAAATACTTTATGCCGTGAGGACGGATTCCGGCGAGGTCGTGGATCCTCGTCGTGGAGTCCCGATGTGATCCCCGATCGAGGAGGGATATGAATTTGCGTGAAGAATCGATCGGGATTCGTAAGAAATCCGCTGCAGGTCCGCCCGACCCTCATCCGTCCGCGGGCGAGTTAATTAAACGCGCTAATGAATTGGACCGGCGAGCTTTGAACCGCAAAGTTCAAAATTGAATGAAACTTTCCTGGTGCGGAATTAACATTAATTCCGCCGCGATTCCACTTGTGCTGATTAAATGTTAACTCGAAGAATTCGCGGACCATGGAGGGATATATATGGATTCACCGGGGCAACTAATTAATACTGTCCACTCGTCAAAGAAACCCGCCGGAGTCTCGCCGGAATTTCGTTACACATCGAAACCACCCGATATCTTCTATCCCGCAGATTCTTCTACCAATTTAAGATCAATTTGCCGTCGATGGGAAGCCAACAATATAGTTCTTAGAGTAATCAGCGGATGAAAAAATTAGAGAGTAAGTAAAGATTTTTATCAGCAACCTTGAGGCAATAGTAATTTCATAATAAGAAATAATACTGTGAGAGAAAGTGAGAGAAGAGGGAAAGAGAGGGAAAAGGAAGAATAGGAGAGACGGGAAGAGAGAGAGAAAGAGACAGTTTATAATGGTATCGTAATTTATGATTACGAAATTTATGAATACAAACATTTTGCTTTGCAATAGCATCTCGTTGATATTTAATCTTTTAAAGACGGAAATCGGAAATAAACAATTTAAATCTGCGCATTTAGTCTATCGACATTAAAACATTTTTATGAGTTCTGGGAGTCGCGTATGTATATATCTAATTAGTAGAATGTGACATTTGATCATCTTACACTGAATCACAGTTAGTATCTCTTTTCTGTACTAATATATGTTTCCATCTAATTTTTTTATTTCACGCTAACACACAACGTACGCTATTATATGTTATTTTTTCTTTCTCTCTCTTATCCTCTTTCCCTCTCTCCCTCTTTTCTTCTTTCTCTTTCCTTCCCTCTCTCTCTTCACCTCTTTTTTCTTTCTTATTGTGTCCATCCATCTTTATTACTTATTTCTTTGTTGCTTTTCATTCGTTTCCTCGTTACATTCTCTTGCTTATGTGCAATTATTTTGCTTATTTTTCTTCTCACTTTATTTTGTCTTTTTTTGGATAAGTATATACTGATAAACTGTAATTAAAACAGGTATATTATGCTTGTACACAATACAATTTTTACTGTTATATTATTACAATTTTTATTGTTATATTTTTTATTGTTATATTATTAGATTAAATGTTTTCAGATTAATGCCTTTTCTCTCCTCTCTCTTTCTCTCTCTCTCTCTTTCTTTACATTTGTTGTTGTTTTTCTCATATTTATCTTATATAAAACTTATATAAAAATATTATGAAATTTTTTTATAGATATCTCTTTTTTCTCTTCCCTTCTCTCTTTCTCTCTTTATTTATCTTTTTTTCTCTATCTTCTCTTTCTCTCTCTTCTTCTCCTCCTTTCTTCAACTCTGTCTATTTTACTTCTTTAATCTGCAAAGATTATTGAACTGGAAGGATCAATGAAGAATCTTGAAATATATAATATTATTTAAGCTATTGTGTTCTACCTTGGTGCTACAAATAGTTACATATTTTTTTATATTAAGGTCTCTCTCTGAAGAAACACTTTTGTTCAAGAATTATTTAATATTTATAGCGTGCGCCTTGCACACACTTTACTGATATCTATTTTTGAATAAAAAGTTATTAACTGCGCCCTCCTCTTTTATTCTTTTTTCTTACATTTTTTCTTTTTTTTACCATTTTCTCTCTATTTCTTTTTCTATGTCTTCTCCATGTCTTTGTTTGCATCGAATACGTAAGAACTAGAACCAGATACTTCGAAAAAGTAGAACAATGAGATTTAAATTTTACAATACAAGTACGCTTCACGAATATTCTTTTCTTTTCATTACTTTTTTTATTATATATAGTGATATGTTTGCTTAACATATCGACTGCCAAATAGTTATCTCATAGCTGACGTGCTAAAAGAATTCTCTCTCTCTTTCTCTCTCTCTCTGTTTCTGTCTGTATGTATGTATATATATGTATATATGTGTGTATTAATATGTAAAAATTAATGTATATTTTATACATATATATATATTAAAAATTAAAAATACAAAAAAAAGAAAAAAATAATACAGGCTTTTGGAAAATAATCCTTAAACAATCTTAACTTTGTAAACGAAGAAGTTTTTTCATAATAAATTATTAAAAACTGATGTTAATAAATGATATAATTATACGATAACTGGTTGATTTTGTAACATAGAAATGCTGTATTAAGAAAAGAAAAAAATATTCTTAAAAAATGATAACTCCCGTTTTATCTTCCTGAAGTGGATAGCAATTAAAAATAAATATTTTTGTGCAAAAAGCAATTATGCTCAAAAGCGGCAATTTTGACTATTTTAAATATTCTTTGCGCAACTTAGATATTATTGTTTAATCTTAAATTCAGATTTGGATTCAGCATGCATAATTATATTGAAAATAAATATTATACTTTATTTACAAACAATAGTGGTGATTTGAATAAGAAAGGAATAGTAAAGTAAAATTAATTTTTTCTATTTAACCGAAAAATCAAAGTCAATATTTGCTATTTTTTTAAATCATCAGATAGTATCGAAAACTACAAACTATAACCTAAATTTTAGGGGGAGGGATATTCTACAAGTTCGTTAAATACTATTCGTTAAATACAATTTCAGGTGATGAGTTGGTCAAGTTGGCGTGCAATAATATATTAAATATTATATTATATATATATATATATATATATATATATATATATATATATATATATATATATATATTAATTTAATATATATAATTATATATATAATTATATATATTAAATTAATGTTAGCATATTAAAATAACATTTTAAAACGGCTTTGGGGACAGAGTTCTCTAATGTCACTAAAGCAGTCAACGTAAGTTGTAAAGCAGTATTAAGTCGCCTTCACCCTTCTCTCTCTCACATACCTACTTCGAGATTCGAGTGTCAGATTAAGACTTTAAAGATAACAACAAAATTGTACAGATGACGTCACTTTGGATCCCTATCTCGACGCGATATATGACTCTGCGTAGCACAAATGATCATTTTAACGACAATAATATACGTTCACGACACACCGAAATAATCCCGAGAATTCGCGCCACGCTTCTGCTGTCTTCGTAAACACTTTGGAAATTAGCCGTGAGGATAGAAGCATATGCGAGCGATATTTCTTTCCTCTCTCTTTTCCTCCTTGTTCTTCCTTGGCGAGAAGCGCTGAATTTCCTCGAGAAGAATACTTCATCAAGTAGGCAACGTTGGGCCCAGCCTCGGAAATGGCGGCAGCTTTTATTACGGGATTCCCCGACTTCATGAACCCGAGCTCGTACGCGTTGCGGTATTGCTTGGAATACTTGACATTCTGGAACGAAAGCTCGCAGATTCGCAAGCCTGCGCGAAAGCCAACGAGAATTCGCACAATGACAACGTCCCCTTTCTTCTCCCTTTCTCTTCTGCCTCCTTCGCCCTCGTCTACTTCGCCGGGTTCATTCCTGGTTACGTCGATATTAATTGAGCGATTTATATATACGTTCATGAATCTTCGTTCCTTCGGCTACTCTATCTAATCCATTTTGATCGCGTTTCAAGGTGTTGAAATTATGAAATTTTGTCAACGCGACGCTTCTCCCCGAACGTTTCTCAAATTTCAAAGTCGCGAAATGTAAAACTCTCTGTCGACAGTCGCGGTATATCTCGAACGTGTAAAGTTCTAAGTGAAAAAGTCTTTTCAAAGCAGCAACGACCTGTAATTGCAGACTTCTCGGGCTAATTAATCTTCGAGAATTACGCGGGATCTCCAGTTGCTTTTGAAACTGTGCATTTCTCGCAATTGCAACGTTAGCCGTCGCTCACGATGCCCCGATGTAACGATATTCTGAAAGGAGAAACTTCAGAACTCGCGATCGCAAGATCCAGAAGCATGAAATATCATGGAGAATTATGCGAGATAGGACCTTGAAGCCTCTTTCTTTGTTCTTCTAAATCGCAACGTTGCAAAATTGCGATGTAACGTGTAGCCTCGCCGTTGAGATAACGCGATAACTATACTCTGTAGTATCGCGTTACTGACATCATTATAACGGACTGGGATGATTCTGCACTTGCAGCGGCTTTAATCTCGGGTTGAAATGCATGCGGGTTAAACATTAACCTGGGTTTTGCGCAAGGCGACCACTGCCACCATCGCGTTGCGATGCACTTGTGCGAATGCGTATGTGAGCTATTCTGCAGGATACCGTGATGCATTTAATACGGCCAATATCTGGCAATGGACTAATCAGATCGGTCGAACGTAGCGCCGTTGCGGGTCACCGTATCGATCATTGTTTTTTTAGCCAACGTGGAAAACGTAATTAACAATTGAGATCGTCAATCTTTTCGCAAAGAGCAGCTTCTTTGTAAAATTACGCATCTTTTTCTGTTCGTGTTTATCCCGACACTTTTAATCTATGTATTTCTTTTTTACGTATATTCTATATACGTGTATTTAGGAACATAATTTGTTAAGAAAATTTCCAAGAAGTTCTTGTAGCGCGGGTAACATTGAAAATTTAGAAGTTAATGCGTTGAATATTGTGATGGCTATTGGTGACATCATCCGTATAGAACATTTCTTGGGATATAATTGGAATTTGGTTTCTTTTTTTAAAAAAATTATAGATTCTAATTAGAAAATTTACGAGAATTTAAATTAGAATTATAATTTTCCAAAGTGACAAACTCAAACAGATTCAATTTGTTTTCTCTAATGTTTACCTAAATATTTTTCTGATTTTTATTTTATATTAGAATTAAAATATATGATACATTTTAAGTATGTATAATTTACAAATATATATCATTAAAACGCGTAAATATTTAGTGTTTTAAATTTTTTATTTCTTTTAATCTTTTATTCTATAGAATTCAATAATGGATGTGTAAAAAAGAAACTTTATAATTGATTCCATAAAAGTATACAAAATTTACGTATTAAGAACGAAAAATGTGAATTTAAGTAAGATAATGATTTCCATTATGGGTTAAATTAAATTATGGATTTGATCCCAATTTGGGGTCAAACTTGATTCATTAGTGTTTGTTAAAAAGGTACACATTGTAATGAAAATATGGAAAAGATCTTTTTATATTCTTTAGTTCTTTTAAAATTATATTTAAAAGTTACGCACGCGCATTCACAAACATTAACCTTAGGAGATTATATTTAAGTGTACCACATCCATGCTATTGTTGAAATGCTCATCGTTTTTATATAGTGAAAACTAAGGAATCAAGATTGGAGAATAAAAAACTTCTTTTCTCTCTATAACTATCCATGATGCGCCACCTTATTTGCTGTTCAGCAAATATAGGAGATATCGTTGAAAGCCTTGATGTTAAAATTCTTCATGTTAAAATAATATATATTTTGATAAAATCATTATTTTACATTTTCCTCTGAAAAGTTACATTCTTTATTTTTCATAAATAACAATTGGTCTTATACGGTGTTATAAGAAAAACTATAAATTTTTAAGCAAATATCCAAATATATATTTTGTAATTAGTAAAATTTCTATTCGGCCTTTTTGCAAAATTAGTGTATTTTTTAAATAAAACTTCAGTCGCAATTAATGATATAGACGCATTTCTGACATTTTAGCATTTAAGTAAAAAAATATGTTAACAAATATTCGCTTTTCGAGGAAATATTAATAGTTAAAAGTGACTGAGTGCACTACACCTAATATGGTGATGTCGAGAAAGAAGCATGGTGTTCTCTCTAGGTTATTTAAGAAATTATCTAAAATATTATCTGCTTTATTGACTTTTTAGATTTATGAAACTGTTAGTAAGTTGTGCTGCGTATGTTATTATTCCATGTAGACTAAAACAATATAAATATGGACATTATTAATATAAAATAAATAATATTGTATAGTCTGTTATAGAAATGCAAAATATTTACTCATTCCTAATTATAATTTACGAAATATTTACTTATTCATAATTGTAATTTACGCATAAATGTTTTTAATGATTTGTTTACAATTTCTAAAACGTTCTCAAAACAAACGTTAAAATTAAAACAAATAATTACTGTTCCCAATAATTTTTTTAAAATTTAGAATTAAATTTAATTCAAAATCTCATAATTTTTCTTTAAAATTGATTTGTTTGTATTGGTATTAATAGTTCCTTTTAATATTCAATCAATAAATTTATAAACGAATGATAGTTATTTTAACCTTAAATCATTTATAATTACTACCGTTATTTCTGTTTCAATTCTATATAGAAAATTCATGTTTGGGATAAGAATAGTATTATCGTAGTACCGTGTAATTGGAGTACCGTATTGGGGAGTTTGGAATTCTGATTGGAATTTATTTTGTATCTGGGAAAATTTTGAGAAATTCTTATGCAGATGTAATACTATCGTATGTCATTATTATCGTATGTCACTGGAGAGTTAGATTGTCTGAAAATCGTGTTTGTTCTTTATCGTGTGAACTACTAACAAACTCGTGAAAATATTTAATTTTGAAATATTAATTTTTTTACTATGAAAGAACTGAAAATTTAATAATATTTCATTAAGATATTTGCAATTTTGTTACTCAATTTTCTCTTTTACTCAATTTCTATTATAGTGGTTCACACGATAATGATAAGCTTACAGAAATTTTCTACCTAAAATTCAGCTTAATTGAACCACCGAATGTCAAGATATTATTGCAAAATGATGACCTTGAAAAGAAAAACGAAATATATTTTAACTGTATGTACCATATATATAAACTTATATTGAGTATTTGATCATCAAAATTATATTTTTCTTCTCTTTATATGTTGTATAAATACACGTCAAAATAACACTTTCGCATATTCATTCAGTTTGTCATAAAAAAATTGTGAAAGAATAATCACGATTTTCAGGTAATCTGACCCTCCAGTCCCTTTAAGTTATATGTTAGATCTAAATAATTTGAAAATCGACCAATAAAGAGACAATCAATGAAACGCGGTAAAAGTATGCATCTTGAATTATTTATCGTATCTTTGGTAGTTCAATTATCGGTTAGACTTATACGATCAACGGAAATCAATACGGTAATCAATGTGTAAAAAATTAAACTCGCGTGATGAATGTATTTTTTATCCAAATGATCGGGAAATGTTTCGCAAGAGTGAGATGCTCACGAACTAAATTTGTAAACTCCGCGACGAGTCTGCTTAACATATACAGGCAGAGTTCTAGTTACACTCGGTCAGTGCATTTGCGCTCTCGCATCTGAGAGAGGAAGTCTTTCGCGAGTGGATCCATACGCCACTTGGTCGGTGTAAGCCGTCTGTAATGTCTTCCACACTAACCGCCAAATATCTTCGCGTCATGCAAATCCTCAGCAACGTTCGTGCAAATTGTCTTACAATTGACCGCCGATTAATACCACGATTCTCACCAAGAGCCATTAGTAGGCTAATTTAATCCCCGAGTTAGGCTCGAATTGATAGGCCGAATCACTTTCTCCAGGCAAGAGTCAAGCTACGTAGAAGAGTCAGGTCACGCGCGATTGTTGATGCAGTGTTATTGAGTGTATTGAAACGCGGTGCCTTGACGCGGTGTCTTATTACGTGTCAAGTGAGAAAGACAGACGTACAGAGTAAGTGTCAAGTGAGAAAGACAGAAGTACAGAGATCTTTATTTGAAACACTAAAATTCAGAATATTACAGTGAAGATGATGATACAGGTGATGATGATAAGTTAAAACAATCTTAATAAAGAGGTCAGAAAGATTTGAAATTTCGAAAAATTCGATTTTAAGTTTATTGCATTTTTGGAGAGTGTATCCAATAAATACACTATGGATATTTATAATTGGATAATATATATTTTGCATTTTTGGACAGTGGTTCTTTAGTCACATATTTTCCAATTTACTAAAATGGAAGATTCGAAAAATTAAGTTTAGAGCAGCAGAAAATGTGAATTGACGCGCGAACAGTTTTAAAGCTGGTGGCATAGTCGCGTCATTCAGTCGAAAATAAAATGGTCGCAAAACTTGCTAGAAACTGATTATGACTCGTTGGAGTGTTCAGAAGGAATCCAAATGGGCTATAAGTATCTTCTAGTAAACTATACGATCGCTTTATTTTCAACTGGGTGATGCGGTAGAAAATAAAAAATAGCTCGCAAGGATTCCTTGGACGGAGCCAAATTGGTAGCTATTGCTACATATGTAGCCATAGTTTTATTTGATAATGGAGACACGCTGTAAGTTGATATAATGAGCAGCTTATCAATAGAATTTTATGTTATTTAGATGTACAAGACGGCGGACAAGAGCCGTTTTAAATACACGAGTTGACGCACTTTAGTAACAAAAGAAACAAAAATTGCCAAGGAAAAGTGAATTGCTACTGAAATTGAAAAGAATGCACAATTAGAAACATATTTTACAGCCCAGACAATTTCGAGATATCAGTAAAATATTTTATCTTGAGAAATTATACGCGACAAAAAGAATCGTTTATATCAACCAGAAAATAATAAAAGTGACATAACTTTTATTTCTGGCTTTAGTAACCAATTTTATTATTTACGTTGACTTGTGCAACTTCATACATAGTACTATGATTCGTTGTCTGAAAAAAATAAATTTTTGAGGCAACTAATTATAATAAGTTAGCGCAACCAAGAATAGGTTCTTGAAGTCATAAAGGAAAGCTATGCTATATTTTATTATTTTTCTGGTTGACACAACTATTTTTTTTGCATGTCAAAATTTAATAGCGATTATCTCAAAACTATATTTTTTAATGGTTTTGCAGATAACATTAACTCAAAAATGAAGTTATCGGCATAATTTTTTTTTTAAATCAAAGAGCATTAAATTTTCTATAGATTTAATTAAACTTTACATACGTAAAAATGTTATTTAATAAAATTTTACTACTATAAAAACATTTAATTCCTTCGCATTACGTATTTTTAGCATTTTATTAATTTTTACCGTCTTTACTTCGACGTCTTTTTGTCTTAGTTCAGTATCATAGTATAATACTTCCGGAACATAATGCCGATTATCTTGATTCGCAATGTCAATTTTATCTACTTCAAACTCTGCAAAATCGGGCGCGACTTACATCGCTAGATAAATTAAACTGCAGCAGTTTTATATGTATTTAAATACATTTCTTAATTTTATAAATTTTACAAATTATTATTAATATATAGCACGCATAAATAGCCTATAAAAGGATTTCATACTAATTTACGGGTATATCAAATTTTACGGGTTTTTCACAAATTTAATCGCCCCTCTCCCTTTTCTGATTAATACATAAAGAAATAAAAAGAGTTTACAAGAGTTAACGCAGAATATTACTTGAAATCTACTCAATATTTATACAATTAATAAAACTTAGAGGGTTCTTTATTAATTGTACATATCTATGAGTTTTAATAATTTAATTGATTTTGTTTAACTCTCCGTTGGTCGCTGTATTTGTTAGATATTTAGTTGACAGAATGTATAACTTGAATAATTTTTGGATGAGGAGAAATGAGAAATTCGTAAAAATGCCCGTATATGAATGACTTTTATTTACTTTAAGTGTTAATAGTTCAGTTAAAATGTAATAGTATCTGAGGAATACATGCGACTATTGGTTGTAACTTTTCTAATGCGTTTGGCGCAGAGAGTTAATAATAAATCTTAACTATTTTCTTACTTTGGAATTTCGCGACGTCGAGTTCCGAAACTTTTGGAATGCGTTGCACTTCACTAGGCCAAAACACGTTTTAAGGAGGTTCTCGCGTTACTTTCTAGACAATATTTTATCTTTAGTTAGCATTTTATTAATAAAGTCGTTTAAAATTACTAAAAAATAATTCCACGATAATATTACGGAGATAAAGTTCATAAATGACATAATAAATAATAATTTTTATTTTGAAAGTTATCAAATATCATAAAAGGAACGAAATAAAAGTTTTAAGACTTTTATTTGATAAAATCAATATAAAATCAATAAAATAGATAAAATCAATAAAATCGATATAAAAATAAATATAGAAATGACATGAAGTTATTTTTTATATCTGGCATTAACTTACCAAGTATGTAAATATGAAACCGGATTTTTTGTATAGAAAATACACGTTTATTGTATGAAAATGATAAAAAATATTTTATTCGAAGTATTGCCCATCGCTAGCTATACATTTTTCCCACCTGTCTGACAATTTGTGGATGCCACGCCAAAAAAACTGTTGCTCTTTTGAGGCAAACCAGTCATCGAGCCATTTTCGTACATTTTCGTAAGAAGTGAAGCGCTGCTTAGCAAGTGCGTGTCGATGCAAATAAATAGTAATCGGACGGAGCCAAGTCTGGTGAGTAAGCCGCATGCGAAAGTATTTCCCAACTAAACGTCTCAATCGTTTCCTTGACCAGTTTTGCTGTGTGTGATGGTGCATTATCATAAAGCAAAATCACTTTGTGTTGTTTTTTTTATATTCTGGTCGTTTTTCACGCAAAGCTTGATTCAAATCGATGATTTGTTGTCGGTAGCGTTCAGTATTAACGGTTTGGCCAGGTTTTAGCAGCTCATAATAGATCACACCCTTCTGATCCCACCAAACACAGAGCATTGTCTTCCGTCCATAGCGATTTGGCCTTGCAGTCGATGTCGATGGTTCGCCTGGAGTTACCCATGATCTTTTACGCTTAGGATTCTCAAAATATATCCACTTTTCATCGCCAGTCACAATTCGATGGAGAAATGACTCTCTTTTGTACCTGGCGAGCAGCATTTCGCAAGTGGTTTTTCGGTTTTCTTGCTGTCTTTCATTCAGTTCATGTGGAACCCATTTTCCCATCTTCTGGATCTTTCCAACGTGGCTTTCAAACGTATGGAGACGGCTTCTCGTGTCACATTTAATTGATCCGCGAGTTGTTGTTGCGTTTGAGTGTCATCCTCATCGAACAATGCTTGCAATTCGCTGTCTTCAAACTTTTTTGGTGTCTTTCCACGTTCTTCGTTTCTCACGTCAAAATCGCCACTTTTGAATTTTTTAAACCACTCAAAGCACTGTGATTTACCAAGAACATGCTTACCGTAAGCTTCGACAAGCATTCGATTTTGCAGCAGTTTTCTTCAAATGGTAACAGAAAATCAATGCTGTCCGCAAATCGTAGTTTCCAGGCACAAAATTCGACATGTTCAACGCTATTACAAATTATGCTGTTATATGAAACTTGTATTGTTGTGAGTTGAAAATCTTTGTCAGAGATGTCAACAAGGAAATGGCGCCAATGACGCGGTTTGACGGTAACTACATTGACAGCTAGGGCTATCTATGGGCAAATTCCGGTTTCATGTTTACAGACCTGATATTATGTATATAACGTTGTCACGTTTCCATTTATACGTTGTCAATTTCACGAATATTCTCATAAAAAGCTCGAAATTTCTCTTCAATTTTACGGTAAATTTACGGTATATGATACTTTACTAAAATATACTTAAATATTCATTTTATTATTACGATAGTTTATTAAACTTTTGTCGTCATGGGTGTCCTATGACGAAGTATACATACTAAAAGAAAATGTATTCTTGAAGTCAATTTAAGCAGAACAAGCGTTTAAAGGTAAGAACTACATCTGGTTTGCCTTTCTTTGTATCCTGGAAGTAAGGCTCCTCTTTCAGATAAGGAGCAGCCAGTGAACACCAGACTCGCATTAATACGTATTAATTACGCGTATCGTGCGGTTATTCTACTTTAGATATGCAAAGTACGATATATCATAACCGAAAGATGTAAATAATTTAAATGTTGATTTTTTTTATATATAATATATTTTATATATTATTTATTGTATATGTCGAGTTTTATTTTTGTTCAATAATTTTTGTTTTAAAAATGTGTTTGATATATTGTCTTATTTATTGTTTGACTTTTTATGTTCAATAATACATTTTTAAAAAAATGTAACTCAATTCTTAGCTTTGAACGCCTATCTAGTTGAATTTTATCCATGTTTATAGGAAGTTTTTTGTTGTGTTTCAGTTTTCATGGTCAGACTTTTCTTTAAAATTAATCTCAGGAATACGTCCTTTAAAATTAATCCCAGGAATATAACCTCTTATAGTTCGTAGGATTCCCTGTATAAAAATATGTCAAAAATTAAGAGAAATTTTTGATATGTAATAGAAATTTTATAAATTCTTGCGCAATACAAAGGACCCCGTACTATTGGAAAAGTGTGTTTCTATGATGATTTGAGTGTGGATTTTTGAGTATATTATTCTCGTCACTCTAAATGAATGTTTCAATGACACAACTTGATCCGTTTCCGTATTACAAGACCTGAAAGATCCAGATTTAACATATATAGATAAGGTAAATATCTCAATTAGTGATACATTTTCAAGAAAGTAAACACGAAATTAAATGACCATGTCATTTTCTATGAAAAATTTGTCACTTGTAAGTAAAAAATAGAACTTTTATTTATGCTATAGTCATATATTTCCGACATACAAATGTACTTTTTTAGTAATTTAATTGGAAAATTGAAATCAATGTATATGTCCCAGTTAATGACACTTTTTAGGCTGTCCCAATTAATGACACGTCAAAGACCGTGTCACTGATTGAGACAGTACACATATGTTCCCTATCATTGATTGGTATTATGTGATATACTTGTTCCAAATAGTGACAACGGTTCCATTATTGCTTATTTATTTAGATTTTTTTTGTGAATGAAATAAGTTTGACTGTTCTTATTCTAATTAATCTATTAGATTGTATTTGATATTTACAAATTGGTATTTTCGAACATTCTCGAAACATAAAAAAAAAGTCAACAATTGGTACAAAAGAATGACGGTTGTGCCGATTTCTAGCCCTTCCTTCCTTCCTTGTCAGGTTATATCGACATAAATATTACATTGTAGATTAAGTTAAACGCACTTGAACGCATTTATTGATGAAAAAAAACTATAGACTCCAGGAATTTCTATATATTCATCCAAAAAGTATAGAATTAACATTTTTTGCATTATTTTATACTGGCCTGTCAGTGATTAGGACATTATTGTATTCTTGTGTATTAATTAGTGACAGTCAGATTTTAATCCGAAATATTAATCTATTAGCATACTCACTTATCAGTTACTTATCACAATAATCTTTAATAATTCGTTTAAAGTTATCCTAGTACTTCAAACTAACATGAATGCTCAAAATTATTAATATTTGATCACACTCGTCATTCAATGTCTTATAAGTGGTCGGCCATAAAACACCCCAGCAAACACAATAATATAATATATATATAGTTACATCGTCATAATATAACGGAATATAACGTGCAATATAACATGTTTATTATATGTAATACACACGTTAGTTGTAATTTCCCACTCAAACGATATTACAACTATATAATAGAAATATAACGTGTTACTAAAATGTTATAAAACTGTTATATAAGGTGTCTCACACTCTCCTTCGGATATTTTGTGGGGACGTAGAATGGGTTGATGTCAACATAAAAGTCCTATACCGTTTTGCGAAATTCGCAATAATAGTCGAGATATTAATTAAAAAAGATTAAGGAAAAACGCACGCTGAATGGTAGAGGACGGACCGCTCGAGTCACAGCGCGATCCAGTAATGTAGCGCGTGGATGTTGTGCGCGATGATTGGAAGACAATGCACCACTGCCTATATTTATACCGCTGCGCTCCTACGTCTTGCCGCACCTCGCCGAGATAAGAATAGGCAGTGATGCATTGTCTTCCAATCACCGCGCGCTTTATTACTGGGCCGTGCTGTGACTCGAGCGGTCCGTCCTCTACCATTCAGCGTGCATTTTTCCTTAATATTTTTTAATTAATATCTCGACTATTATTACGAATATCGCAAAACGGTATAGGACTTTTATGTTCACATCAACCCATTCTACGGCCTCATAAAATGTCCGGAGGAGAGTGTGAGACACCCTGTATAGTTTATATTAGTTGATGGGAATTATTATTTCCTAGCAATTATAGATTATAAGCTATCACTCAAATATCAATTAATTTGTAAAAATATGCTCCTAAAAATATTATAATTATATATTTCGTATCAGAAATATTTTTACTAAAGATAATAACATAAGTATCATAAAGATAGTAACATAAAGTATCTTGTCATTCTAAATTAATTAGTTCCCAAATAACACAAGATATTCCAGAATCATCCTAGAGCTATTTTAGACGTCTAGTGTCCCAGTATGTCCTAAGGCATTTTATGTTATTGGAGCTATTTTCATTTATTCATTTTCATCTTGTTGTACATATTCAAATGGAAAGAATTATTATGGTAACAGTAATTTCCATTAATCAAAAAGTGTACCACTTCACTTTACTATAAAGGTGGACTCCATAGTACAAATTGTACTCTCTTGTGATCATCGTTCTTATATATACATGTGTCTCATATGTCCCGGACCGGCTGAATATCTCGGAAAGTATACATTTTTAAGAAAAATATTTCAGACAAAAGTTGCAATATATAAATATGATCTTGAGTGGCACCACCAAGATCGGTTCGAGGTCAACTTTGCTTTTTTAAATAGAAACATGTATTTTTTGTTACTGAATTTTATTTCACGTAAAGAAACAAACAACTTTTGTTTGAAAACATTTTTTATACCATCTCTATTTTCTAAGATATTTCCGGAAATATCTACAAAATTATTGGTTTCAATAATTTTTTATTCGAATTCTATCAACTTTACCGGAAAATAGCAAGAGATAAAAATTGTTTATTTTCTTCTCATAGAGCTCTGAGAATTTTTTCAAAATTTTATATAAATTTTTTAGTACTTCAAGAAAATGCAAAAAATGCAGTACTAAAAAGTTAATTAGAAAATTCTAATTGTGCGTCTAATTACGTGGCGATACCATTTAAGATCAAACTGATAAGATCAGTAAATACATCACTTTATATATTGCAACTTTTGTCTGAAATATTTTTTTTAAAAGTGCATACTTTCCGAGATATTCAGCCGGTCCGGGACATATGGGACACCCTGTATTAATGCATCATATTTTACGAGAAAAACACGAGAAAACGGAAGCAATCTAGCGAATGATTCGATCCCTAGATATAAAAATGCTATGTAACAGATATAATGTAAATAAACGTTTATTATATAGCATATTATATTTTAGTTATGTTGGTATTATATAATTATAACCTGTAAATAACAGAGAATTATAATAGTTCTAAAACATAGTTATATTACAGTTATAAAAGAAAATTATAACTTTAACATTAATAACATATAACATCTGTTATAATACGTGTTACTTTTATATTATACAATAATTATATTCTATGTTTGCTGGGACATGATAAAATTTACAAGTCAATGTACTTCATATTATAATTACGAGATATTTGAAAGATAATAGACTTTGCGATGAGACTATTACAAAAAGTAATAAATGACCAGCAAAATATTTTAAAATATTATTGAGATATGAAGAAGCCAAACTGAGATTTTGTAATGTAAAATATTTTCAAAGTGTCACTAACTGGAAACTCACTAAAAGGACACTGTCATTAACTGGAACACTCACCTTATAGGCTTTTCGACTCGATATATATGACCTTCAGTCGACTGTGCGTACGTGCGTACGTGTATAAGTGTGTGTGTGTGTGTGTGTGTGTGTGTGTGTGTGTATGTGTGTGTATAGCATAGATAAGCTTACAGTTCGTCATTCCCATAGTATTTTTTAACTTCAAATGTCCCAGATTCTCTTCTGCAATATTTGTGTGAACATAGAACGGATGAACATAAAAGTCTCATGTTTTGCGATATCCATAATAAATCTCGAGATATTAATTAAAGAAAATTGGTGAATGATCATGCGCGATATGGATATAGATGAACTATTTTTTTTATAGTGACGATGTATGCTGTAGTGTACTTGTACATTAAATCAAACTGAACAAAAGAGTTCTCTACCATTTTGCAAATCTCTTGCAAAGTTCTCTACGTTTTAACCATATAAATTTTTGGATGTTAATTAAAGAAGATTTGTGCATTATCGCGCATAATCATGTAACAATTTTCTTTCATTAATAACTAAAAATCTATGTGGTTATTTGTAAAATGATACAAGAACTTTTTTGTTCAATTTGATCTAATGTGTACAAGCACACAATAGCATACATCGCAACTACAGCTAATTTGCCATGTCGCACGTGATCATTTTTCTTTAATTAATATATCTACTATTATTGTGAATATTGCAAAACGGTATAGGACTTTTATGTTCACCTCTCTTAACCCGTTTCCACAAAAATTGCGGAGAAGAGTTTGGGATACGTTGTATATAAAAATATTATGCATGATAAAACGTATATTTTATATTTTTCGTATATATAAACCTATTACAATTCTACATACACATATACACACACGCCCGTACGCACGTACATTCGACCGAGGATCACATATATCGAGTCGAAAGGACCTGAAGTGAAATCAAGCTTTTGCAGAGTTTGTAGCGCGGAAACGGCTCATAGAATCAAGTTGTGCTCATTGAGATATTTGTTCAGAATGACGAGAACTACAACATATCCAACAATTAGCCAAATCTGCAGAAAGACACTTTCCCATAAGAATGATGCGGGGTCCTTTGTAATTAAATATCTCATAAACAATACGATAAAGATTATTGAAATTTCAGTTATGTATTTGTTTGTTCGATTATTCTTTTTTTTATCATATTCGTATTATATTCTTTCATTTGATCAAGTGCTAGAATCTTGTTAAAACGCCAACAATATTAACATGTAAATTTGTTGAACATTATCTTTTTGGAACCTTGACCTTTCCCGAATTTGGATCGCTGGAAATTCTAGTGCACTGCAATTTTAAACCATGAAATCGGATATTACTATTTCAGGATTATAGTGGAAAGCTTGGAATTTGCGGGTTCAGGAGGTTATCAAGTATCATCATTCTGTGTGCGCGCATAATAACGAGGAGAATCTTCAACTTTGAAACGTCGTCCGCATTTTTTCTCCACTTTCGAACCTTCGGAACCTTGAAGTTTGTGAATTTAGTTTCTCGATATACGGGAGCGTGTGAGCGGCGACATTTCCTCGTTTAATATCACTTCGATAGGAACGACCGAGTGTCGTTGTCTCGTAAAGAGAGATAAAACGTGTTACGCGGCAGCAACTGTCGCTTCGTCGTCGCATTGTTGGTCGCACAATAATTGTGAATTCGAGTTTTATCGCGAGATTGCGCATAGTGCTGCGCAAATTGCGTTAAGCTAAACAGCATTTGAGATTGAATGTGTTTTGGAAATTAGGATCGATATAGAGCGCGAGCGGTATAACTGCGATCGCCGCGAGCATTATATTAATTAATGGCAGCGCATTTATTACGAATGCTTGACGTTCACAATGGATCCCGCGTATGAGAAACTAATGCTATGCGACCGTTAATGCAACGCTCGCATGCGGGATAATTGAACGGGCGGATTCGGCTTTGGATAATCACTAATTATTCTCCGCGCTATATAACGCCGGTCGATCCTTTGCAAAACCGATTGCTCGACGCATAGACGTTTCTTATAACTTTCTCATGCCTTTCAATCGAATCGGTGTTCGTCTCGTCTGCGTGGCAATTGATTACTCCCATGACTATCGAAACAATGTTTTATGGTTTTGCATATTGTTTTGCTACTTAAGAGATTATCACACTGTCTAATTAAAAATTGTTTGTTAAATTCATGATAACAATTCGGAGGATTTTTGCGGTAGATTGTTAAAGTACAAAATTAAATTAGTATATGAATTCTTTTTGGATAATTAAGTTTCAAGATTTTGAAAAAAACATCGTGTTTTTTCTTGTTCCTTAAAAAAAATTCTTTAAAGATAATTAAATTTTACAAAAATTCATGTTTGTAATATATTCAGCATAAACGGAATTACAATACTGGTGCGTTAATTTACAAATGTGTTAAGTGATATTTTTTTTAAATGGGCAAAATATGGTCTACGTTCTTTATTATAAAGTTATCGATGCATTTGTTCATAAACATGTTGAAGACAACTCTTATAGTGGTGTGGTTTTCAGTGACGCATCAAGAACACTCATAAACTTACTATTTATCGAAAAAAAATTGACAGTGTACATTTATTTTACATTTATTTATTACATTTTTTACATTACATCACATCTTTTACAATACACTTTTTTTGTTTAACCCTATGTGTCACGAATTTTTCTTTACACACAATTCACGTGAAACTTGTTACTCGGGGATTTTTAGGACTGCTGATTACGAATCTGAACCTAAAATTTCGAAATTCAAAATGGTAGATTTAATATGTCGGACGAAAATGTAAAAAAATAACTTGATTGAAATAAAACTCGGCATTCGCGAGTTTTTGGGATCGCTGATTACGATTCTGAACTCAAAATTTCAAAATTAAAAATGGCGGATTTAATATAGCGGACCAAAGTGCGAAAAATGACTAGATTAGAATAAAACCTGGCACTTGGGGGTTTTTGGGATCGCTGATCTGAACTCAAAATTTCAAAACTCAAAATAGTTGATCTACTATAGCACACCAAAATTTATAAATTTTTTCTATTTTTCTGAAACTCGTTATCTCGGAGTTCTTCACATTGCTGATCGCTAATCTGTTGTCAAATTTAAAAAATTCAAAATAGCTAATCCAATATGGTGGACAAAAAATTGAAAATTTTTATTTATTTTTTTCTAAACATGATATCTAGCGTTTTATAGATAGTTAAATGATAAATCCTTTCTCAAATTTTCAATATTCGAAATGGCCTATTTATTGTTGGAAAGAATTTTAGAAAATTTAAAAAAATTTTAAACAACTCAATTTTCAAACAATTTCATGAAAAGAAAAGTTGTTTCTTATCCGCCATATTGAATCCGCCATCTTGAATTTGATAAAAAAAGTAATCTTTAATTCCAAAAACCTTCAAGTACCGAGTTTCGTCCAAATCAAATCGCTTTTTGCATTTTTGTTCGCTATATTGCATTCGCCATCTTGAATTTGACAAAACTAACTTCACATTCGAAACTTTTTTTATTTATAACAATTATATTATTAACAATAAGATTCTTTATTTCTCGTAACTCCCATGATGTTGGAGAAATATAAAAATACTAAATTTGCTAAATAAATCATTTAAACTCTGGAAAAAATAATAAAATGTGACCCGAGCAAAAATTGAATCTAGTTATTTTCTAGTAATGACACAGAAAAGTTGAGTCTTACATCGCTACTAGCTAGGAATGTAACGCTCAATTCTCCTAGTGGCTGTACCAGAAAAATTTTCTAGTAGTTGGATACAAAAAAGTAACTTGTAAATATATATATATATATATATATATATATATATGTATATATATGTATATATATATGTATATATATATGTATATATATATATATGTATATATGTATATATATATATATATGTATATATGTATATATATGTATATATATATAATATATATATATATATATATATACATATACATATATATATATATATATACACATACATACATACATACATACATATATACATACATACATACATACATACAATATCACAAATCCAAAAAATGTTATTTTTTACTTTTCTTACTAGTGCTTCATTTTGATCTAATAAAAATATACGGATAATAGAAAGAAGTATATAAATATTTATAAACGGTATTTGTCATTAATTATTGTATAATTTTAAAAATTATTTATTCGTGAAAATACTCTTTAACACTTGTTTGACCAGTTTGACACCTGAAAAGTGTTATTCTTTATCTAAAGAAAAGTTTCTTACACGTTAAACTAGCAGTTAGACCAATCAGCGATAGCAAAATTCCTAAGAAAATACTGAGAGACGAGAAATTTAGAGTGAATGAAGGATGAAGTAAGATAACGTTGTACACAACTGGAGTAGATGACCGAGTTCTCAATAGAATTTGTCTGAAAAATATAACAAATAAAAAAAAAATACTAATAACAAATAAATTAAAGCATGAATAGGGAGAGTCATCTGGAGTGTTTAATAGTTGTACTGTCCAAAAGCGGTTGTGTGAATATTCAAATTTATTGGGTGACACAATAATTAATGTCAATACTGTGTATATATGTATTTATTATTAAATATTATTATAAATTATGAACTTTTCACCGCTGTATTTTCCAAACAAAATGGCAAATGATTCTGCAATTTATACATAATGTCGGTATATTAGTCTTTAATATTGTAATATAGTTTTTCATTAAAATATTAATTTTAGTTTACAGGAAATTAAAAATTGAAATTGAAATTAATATACCACACAAATCTAAAGAATACGTGTAAAAAGTGTCAACTTATAGTTTCAAAACACGTCGATAACTTGCAGTTTTAAATATCTCAATTCTCGAATGATCTATTTTTTTTTAATTGCACGCAAGCAGTTAGATAATATTTCAATTCCTATAGCGCAAGTTTTAATGAATTCTTGATAAACTCTTTTTGCCTTATAACCATTAATAGTTTTTATTAATAGACTTTTCAGAAGAAACATTCGAATGTTTATAACTGTATGAGAAATGTATGAGGAAAGTTGTTCGTAAAACGGTAGACACAATAAAGATGAGAATACATCAAATTATCAAAATTGAGAATCATTATTGGAACTTACGCAATAATAATATAACTAATAATATAATTAAGAACTAGATGTGTGATAATAAATGATAACAATACTAATAACAGTAATAATAATTAATAATAATAATTAATTATTCCTGGGCAAACCCCTCTCTCTCTCTCTCAGTAATGATTCTTAATTTTTTACAGTTTAGTGAGCTTTTAACTTCAACTTTTAACTTGTACCTAAGCCGTTTTGCAACTCACTGTACACCATGTTCCGTCTGTTCTTAAAAGAAGTCACTTAAAACATTTGTAAACTAATGCATCGATATGGACATTCAAACACTATTCCAAGAACCCTCTGGAATCCCCACGGAACATCACTGTTCATTAATTCGATTGTATTACAGCACATTATTGGAAATTTTCGAATTCCCATTGTCTGGGCTATCTTTCCGAGGCAACTAACCATCTCCTGTCTTTATTGCTCGCTGGCTGAGCGAATACTGACGAGTGTTCGAGACGAGTGTCCAAGTATCGAGCGGCGCGAGCGCTGTGTCGACGCGGCGCGCCGAAGACGGTCGAAGCGACGCGAACGCACGCGAAGCAGACTCTAGGTCAGGTCACGCGGGTCAATCGCCGAGGTCGTTAACACCACGGGAGACCGACCTTACGCGAAGCTGCGCGCTCTTGCCTATGCACGCGCTGCTATCTTGTTACTCACGGCGCGCGCGCGTGGCAGGAAGCAGCGGTTTCGGATAGGTCTGAAGGATCCACTCGACGGTTTTGGGGCTTTCGTAGATAAAATTGAGAACTCTATTAATGAGCTACGTTCGTCTGTCTGTCTATCTGCTTGTCCATTCGCTCGACTACACTTCGTTTCCCCGACAATTTCTAGACCTACTATTCGAGCCGGAAGCATCGACTCGGTCATAAGTGAGCAGAATGAAACTCAATAGCGAAAAAGGTGGGATAACGATCCTACTTTAATATGTCGATTAAAAAGAAATCAAATTATATAGCAAACGAATAGTAACATATTACAATAAATGAGGCAGAAGAAGAAATAAAGAAAGGAGAGAAGGAAGCGAGAAGTCTTCTTTTTATTTTCACGAATTAAAGGATTAACGTTCGCCGTGAGCAAAATTTATAATCACCGAGTTTTGAAATAGATGCGACTTTAATGTACTTGTGTAACCTCTTTCAAGAAATATTATTACTACCAGACAAAGATGACGCAGTGGGGCGCAACTTTTATTTCCAGGACGGCGAAACTTTTCCGTTCGTTCTTTCGGCGCCGTTAGTTTTCAGTTTCAATTTTCGAGGCTAAATTATATCTTTTTTATCCCCCCCTCCGAGCTGCTGACAAAACGATGATCGGTCATAATTCAAACAAAATTACATTTCTTTTGTATCCAGCTGTTAATTCCCATCTCCCCCTTTCCCCCTCTAAAAACGGCCAGATAGCTTAACTCTGCCGGTAAGATCAACAATGGTACACGGAGAAAAAAAATATACTGCACATAACCAGAAATATTTAGTTGTGAGCAGCATAGTTGCATTACTCTAGTTATCTTTATATAAGTAGTGTGGCATGGAGTTAATATGATTCGGTTACTAATAAAAAATAATATTTGGAATGATAATAAAAAACATATACTGTGCAAACTTCTGGACACGTTTACTAGGTACACTTCAAGCTTTCTAACATCATAAAGCGGATGGCCGTACAATTAACTGTTTTGTATTAAGGTTGCACACTTTTTTGTGGAACAGACTGTAAATTTGTATTTTTATTCGAAGAAAAATACATAGTGGCAGTAATTATACAGGTGACAGCTATATGAGTTTTTATGTAGAATCATTATTTGTAGTTTCATAAACTATTTTCTAATTATTGCAACTAAAGCTGAATGGTTACAAGAACTATGTAAAAATTTGTACATAGGAAAAAGATATGTTGCCAGATAACCAGAAATATTCAGTTGTGAGCGATATATCATCACTCTAGTCATCTTTATGTGATGGTAATATAGCATGGTTAATATGACTCAGTTACTTTAGTACATCAATTACATCAATGTAGTTGCTCGTGATTTGGTTGTGGCAATCAGAAATCGATTTGGGTGACATTTACCATGAATGCTCTCTAGTTGGAGCAACTAGATATCGTCACTGTAACTCAGCAATTGCTTTGTGGTTGCAGGAACCACATAATTAGTTGCTCCGTATTTTATTATTAATCTGCTTGACACAATTAGATTTACTTGTGGGCCAATCAAACTGTTTTTTCCGTGCATGAATCTTGCCAGTCGACATCTCATTTCTTTCGTTTAAGATCCAAACGAATGATGAATTCTTAAATATATTTTCCACGCTCTTTCACTTGGAAATTATAGAAAAATAGAATTTCCAAGAAATTAAATTTAGGGGAGATTTATTCTGATTATTATTTATTTTCCCTGTTTGATTCTTAAAAAAGTCCACTAATTTATATTTTCTTAAACTTTCATTTTCTTTTGGAAATTCCGCAGATGCGAAATGACGGAATTCGTCGTTAAATACAAATTTTTCTAATAAACATTCCTGGATTCTTTCTTCTAAGACATTCATGACCTTTTTCGCGAAAAATAAAACCTGGAATATGCAAAATGCCGTACATAAAGCTGAAAGCGACTCTAATAAATCCTTCTGCAATAATCCTTGAAATATTATCCTGCGGAATATTACATTTTTCAAAACAAATGCATTTAATTTTAATTCTGCTCGTTAGTCAGGAAGAAAAGAATGGATTCAAATACGTAAATTCGCAAATATATATATACGATTCGTTTTAATATTTCGTTAGCATGAAAAGTTCATTTGGAAGGGTTAGGGAATGAAAACCGCAACCGCGATATTTTTGCATTTTGTCCGCGCTTTGCAGTTCACATCGCGAACGGAGATCAATTGTTCGGCGAGGCGCGTCTGGCGGATTCGCAAAGTTACTCTGATTAAGTGGCGCCATTAGAGGGTGGTACTCGAAAAACGAACATAATCATTAGTAACCGAAGCAGTTTCCGGCACTCCCTAATAACCGGCTCTCACGCGATCGTAATTATTATTTGCGGCTTATGTCGGCTCGCTTTCAACGCAGATCGGCTTATCAATCGATGTGATAGAATATCACTGTCCTGGAAAACAACCGGTATTGTTACGTCGTTTAAAGATGTATTACGTATAATTAGTGAAAATTAATAAAAAAATTTTTTAATGTATTACGTCTAATTAGTGAAAATTAGTGAAGAAATTTTCAAAAAAATATAGATTAATCTATATTGCACCTAAAACTGTCACGAACAATTTGACATTGATTCAGAGTCTAGATCTAAAGCTGAAAGTTTCACTTTGTAGTTTTTGAAGCCAAACACAAACATGATAAAATTAAATGACGTATTATTGACGTTATTGACGTCATAATATGTTATTGAACATCATCTTGCTACTTGGGAATGTTTTTATCTGTGCTATTATGGAGATATATGATATTGCTATCTTTAGTAAAGAGAAAGATAATTAAAAAATAATGACAAGAATCTTAATATTTATACAGAGTGTATCAGACTCTCCTCTGCAATTTTTGTGAGAACGTAGAACGGATTAAAGATGAACGTATAGATTCTATACCGTTCTGCGATATTCGCAATAAATCTCGAGATATTAATTAAAGAAGACTAGTGAATGATTACAATATGGTAGATAAGCTGTAGTGGTGATATGTGCTGTTGTATGTTCGTACATTAGATCAAATTGAACAAAAAAGCCCTTTATCATTTTGTAAATAATTACGTAGATTTTTAGTTATTAATAAAAGAAAATTGTTACATGATTGCGCGATAATACCCAAATTTTTTTAATTAATATCTAAAATCTATATAGTTATTCGTAAAATTGTAGAAGATTTTTTTGTTTAATTTGACTTAATGTATAATTATACAACGGCAGACGACATTAAATGTTTGTACCACGCATAAAATAAGATATAATTTTAAAACTTTTGTTTACTATTCTCGTAACTTATTTATATTTCATTTTTATTTTTAGTTGTTTATATTCAATAACAAAGAAACTGATAAGAAAGAGAGAGAGAGAGAGAGAGAGAGAGAGAGAGAGAGAGAGAGAGAGAGAGGTACGATTTAAGGAGATCGGTTTCGATAACTCTTCTCTATGCAAAGTTTCATTGCGATTCACAGATATAAATTTATAAAAATCAGAAATAATAAAATAGATATTATAAATATGAAGTTAAAATAAAAATATGTTGTCATATAAATACCATATACGGAAAAACAAAGTTTAGTTACATTAACATAAAGCTTGATTGTAATGAACGAACCAATGCGTTTTGGTTGAAAAAAATGAAATTTATGGTTCTTAATGCCAAATTTTAGCCATAAGAATCATAAACATTATGTTTTTTAGTCAAAAAGCTTTTGTTCATTAAGATCATATTTTACGTTAATACAACTAAAAATTTTTTCTGTGTGTTTTGATACGGAAAGTAGAAATATTAACGTATTCATAATTTGCAGTGACTTATTGTAGGCATTATATGAGCAATATCTCCTGAAAATTCTAAGGATACGTTTTCATATTTATTTGAATATAGATAATGGTTTAAGCATTTTTTATAAGCATTAGTAAGAAGCATTTTCTTCGGATCGATAATCACATTTTGTATTCGAGTGATCTTTTGCTCTCGAAAGCGCTCAAATATGGTTAGCAAAGCCCGATAGATCTTTACAGGACACTATATAGAAAGAGGGTGAAGGAGGGAGAGTGAACGAGTGAGCGGATCCTGAATGAAGGGAGCGAGGGGCGCGCTATCGCGAAGACATAAATATTGTAATCCGGCCCGTAAAATTTCGCGTAATTATGGAGGTGGATTCGTTTACGCTCGACTCACCTTTACATCATGCGATTGCAGTATCGTTTTACGCAGTGCGGCTATTACTGCAGAGCTGTGCGGGAACGCAATTTTAATTCGCGCGCCGCATCGCGATTAGAGATAATCAGCAGTGATGAGAAGACGAGGGTTGATGGAAAACACAAAAGCGAATATTAGGAATTTTATTTCATGAAATTCCGTCGGAGTTTTGGTTCTATCTCGAGGGACGTCCGAGGCAACGAACCGAGCGATTGGAAATTCATGAATATCGCCGAAAAAAGCGCAGTATTGCTTTTCAATATCTGCCAACTTACGACTATGTTTACAGGTTTATTTCAGAGAGAGAGAGAGAGAGAGAGAGAGAGAGAGAGAGAGAGAGAGAGAGAGAGAGAG
>NW_022639507.1:244865-246936 GCF_010583005.1 Odontomachus brunneus | reverse complement strand
AGAGAGAGAGAGAGAGAGAGAGAGAGAGAGAGAGAGAGAGAGAGAGAGAGTAGGCATTTTAATTAGCATAATATATGAACTATGCTTTTCCAAAAAAAAGGTTTTAAGTTGCAGTCATGCGGAGAGAGAATTTAAGACTAAACTTGTAAGATTTACAGAAGTTATACGTGAATTTATGCGAATTTTTACGTGTGGATTTGTTCACAAATAGACAATGTTTAATGGAAGGGACAAACTTGGTTTCAAACGCTCACTTTACGTTTAGAAGAGAAATATTGAAGATATATAGAAAAATCAAACTTTGCTGTCTCTTTGCCGAAAAAAATATACACATAAATTGGTGTGTATGTGTGTGTGTTGTGTGTGTTTAACGGGAGAGGGACAGATTGCAAATACACACTTTCCGTTTACAAAGAAAATACTGGACACATATGAAAGAATACAACTTTGCTGCCTGTTTACCGAAAAAAACAATGTTCGTAAAAAAATGCATATATATATGTGTGTGTGTGTACGTTGTTCGTGTAAATATACAGTCATGGGTGGCTTATGTCGAATTATACTTACTAAGAAAGCGTGTTCCTGAGACCAATTTAAGCAAAAAATTATATACATATATACATACATGATTAAAATAATTAGCAATAGTTACCTAAATACAGACGTCCGAGCTAAGGATTGAATTACAATTTTTGAAACATCTTATTATTAAAAATAAAGAGATAAAAAATAAATCAAACAATAAATCGAACTTTATAAAAACAAAAATTACTGATCAGAAATAAAAATCACGTAAATTGTTCAAATTGACATTTTTGGTTGTGATATATCGTGCATTGTGATCCAAACTGGACAAAGCAGCCGCACAAAAAGTCTTATGTTTTTTTCTTATTTGCCGATATACGGTTTATTATAAAGCAGGTCTCGCTTCTTCTTATCTGTAGGAGGAGCTTTTTTCGAGAAAATTAAGAAAGGCAGATTAAGTTCTTAGCTTTAAACGCCTATATCTAGGTAACTATTGTGAATTTTTCCATGTTTATGTGAAATCTGCTTAAATTGATTCCAAGAACACACTTGAGTTGTTAAAGAAATACTCCTATTATAGAAATAACGCGAATTTGATCAAATCTTTATTACAATATTTTAGAGTCCTTCTTTACTAGATTAAGTATGACAATATAGAGTGATTTGTTGATTAATTTTTGTTTAACAATGCCAAAGTGAATGTCGCGAATGTTTCTGTGCGTTCATTTTGACTGTTACTTTATTTTTGGAGTGAAATGGTAGACTCAGGTTTTATTGCCGGTGCTAAAAATTCTTCAGGTTGCGGCGAAATCATGTAAAAAAGTGCGAAAAACGAAACTGTTTAGTTGTTCAGTCTTTGTTAGTGTGACTAAACGTAAGAGCTATAATTCACGGCGTTTACATCATCAAATACTAACTGATAGGATATTTTATATTATCATACTTAATCTAATAAAGGAAGATTATAAAATATGGTAACCAAGATTTGATTAAATTTGCGTCATCTTTATAGACCACGTATTTTTCGAACGACTCACATATAGGTGAGTGTGCGCGCGTGTGTATATATAAATTTATTCATAAAGAGTTATAGAGGGCTTTCTCTCTATTCCTCTCCCTTCTCTCTATTGCTATCTCTGACGCTCTTCCTCTTTTTCACACCGATTGCGTGGAAAGAATTGACTTCTCGTTAAGCGACTAATTAACGAGCCTGACACTGAGGATGTGCGTGGGCTCAGCAAAACGAATGTAACAACCCGCCGAGGGTTACTCAACGGTTGCGAGCGCGAGTTATCGATCATTGTAATAAGCGACGGAGGCTCGGAAGCGATAATTAAAGACAAGGGTCGAACAAGCGGGACTTGAAGAATGTCGGTTTCGCTGGCGTACGTGGGTGGAAAAAGCGATGTAAAAGTTACAGGGTAGAAGCCACACCCTGCTAAGGTCGGCGGGATGCTTGGGAGTGGCGTGGCAGAGGGTGGGAGTGAAAGAGAGAGAGAGAGAGAGAGAGAGAGAGAGAGAGAGAGAGAGAGAGAGAGAGAGAGAG
>NW_022639507.1:228169-242831 GCF_010583005.1 Odontomachus brunneus | reverse complement strand
AGAGAGAGAGAGAGAGAGAGAGAGAGAGAGAGAGAGAGAGAGAGAGAGAGAGACGGGGGAGGGATGGAGGTGGGTAAAAGTACTTGCAACAATACGCCGTGTTCCACTTAAATCAAATTAATTAACTCATCTGAACCTCCCTTATGGCGTTGATATAAGATGTGTGCTGAGGAAACCTATTGGTTGGAATTTCTTATTCTAATGACAAACCCGAACTTTCATTCGCTACACACATAAATAGTCGATTTGTAGATACACACACAACGGGTGACCTTTTAAAGGAAATTTAAATTTTTTAAGAAAAAAAGAATTTTCTTTACGAGAATTTCTTTACGAGCATATGTAGTCTCTCTCTCTCTCTCTTTCTCTCTTCTTCTTTTCCTCCTCTTCTTCTTCTTTCCTCATCCCTTCCCTCTTCCTCTTCATCTCTCCCTTTCTTTTCTTTTTTCTTTAATATTTTTCAACTTTACTCCTCTGTAATAATTCATTAATTAAATTTTGTCTTGAAGTATACCGTTACAATACATCAACTCCAGCTACACCACAGCGAAATCCGTAAACAAGAATTCTCGTTTTGCGGAATAATTCAGATCTCGTTAAAATTCAATTTTCGATTTCTTACAGCGAGGAACTTCCACGTCGTGCGCGAAGGAAATATAACCGCGGATAGGTGGCCCTTCTGGATAAATTATTCCGACGCATCCTGTGCGCGTTCTCTCTTATTTATTGTGCGCTTATTTATCTGGCATACAATTTATCACCGACCGGCGCATTTATCCGCGGTCGCGTCTTATCAAATCGAAACGGTCTAATGAAATTGGGCGAGCAGGCGTCGCGACGCCCTTAATTTCCGGTCGGGGTGGCGCGAGGCGGCGAAACGAGCGGAAACAAGACGCTGTATTTATGTCGAAACTTAAACGCTCGGCTTAAGTACCTGCGAGGATACAGGCCAAAGCGTTTCTCGCGATGCAGCCCGACCGTCGTTGCGTCTCTTCCGATCGGAATATTTCTCCGATGTCGGGTGAGGGGGATTTCCTGCGCGTCGGGAATTTCCGGCACGGTGCAGAAATTATTAACAAGCGTCGCAAATGGCGTACGCGAGCCGCTAAAACGTAACGTCCGTCGGTATACCAACGCTCGCCGATATTCTACTGAATTTATCGGAATTTATTGATACGGCTAATACATCCATGCGTTACGTAAATCAAAAGGCGCGACAGGTAGTAAAAATGCATGCGGATACGTTCCACAACGTGCAATTTCGATGATAGATACCGCACGATAAACTGAAGGATACACGTCACTGTAATTGTAAGGTATAGTGGCTAATAGTTAATTTAAGAATTAAACAGTTTCCAAGGATCAAAGCGCTCTATAAACTCAAGCATTAAACTCTGTAATGAGAAGAAACTCGGGACTCTAACGTTTTAAGATTATAGTATGTCCTTGAACTCTTGCAAATTTTAATTGAAAATGAAGGCTTTGCTCTATATTTTTTTCTCATTCTCAGGACATAATTTAAAATTTTGCAATCTCGAAAGCGTAACGTATAAACTGACGTTGAATAATTGAGGGAGAGGAGCACGGAATTCGTTATCAGAGAGAGAGAGAGAGAGAGAGAGAGAGAGAGAGAGAGAGAGAGAGAGAGAGAGAGAGAGAATCGAATGTTTTCCGATGGTCAAGCTCGCGTACATGCGAGCTTCCGAGGCGCGCTCGCAAAATCCGGACGCCTCTTCGATGCGTTGATGTGCGCATTCAAGCTGCATGAAAGCCGCAAGCTCGGCGATCTCTTCAATTCTATCTCTCCTCATCTATTCATGAGATGTTTTCGCCGCGTGATTTTCTTTTAGCGAATCTCAAGAAGCGCACGCGCGTCTTCTCACTTTTTGCACCTCATGCTTTCTGAGGCTCTACGAAGAAAATTGTTATGGTTGTTGCAACCACATTCTCTACTCTGAAAGAAAAATGTATGATATTTGGAACTATAATGGCGTAGTAAAAAGGTTATAGTTAAGAATATCTTTTTTATAGTAAATGTCACCATAATGTTTGTAATATTTACAATATAAGCATAGTATAACTGACTCATGTAAAACTTTTACCAAGAATTATAATTATTTGAAATAAAAAACATAGTAAAGTAGCAAATATTAAATGGTAAGAGAAATTAACTATTTTATATAGTCAATACAATTAGAATATTTGGAAAATATGGGTACATGTAACTATATTCCCAAAGCTTGCTTTACTATACATATAGAGTAATAAGATGGTGACTATAAATGTGTGTTCATTTTGCTATATCTTCGTATTTAGATGAATTATAAATATATGTTTGAGGCCAAAACGAACTATAAAATATAGTGAGATTATAGTTATTCCAACTATTTTTTTCTCTCAGTGTATGGTTAGACGAAGATTTATGTGAATTCAAGTTAAATAGATATAATATTAAAAATTGCTGCTGTTGTGTCAATTTATATAGCATTCACAGCCACAGTTACGATACGTAAAGTTAAATTAATATATTATTATACAGGGTGTCCTAGAACAACCTCCCAAACTATCGTGAAGGCATAGTACAGATTAAGATGAACATAAAAGTCCTGTACTGTGATATTCGCTATAATTTTATAGAAATATTAAATAAAGAAGATTTATAAATGATCACGTGAGATATATACTGAGAGAAAAAAATAGTTGGAATAACTATAATCTGTATTTAATAATTTGACTCAACTATATTTATAGTATATTTTACTATTTTTATAGTATATCTCACTATATTTTATAGTTCGTTTTGACCTCAAACATATATTTATAAACATCTGAACATGAAAATATAACAGAATCAACACAGATTTATAGTCACTATCTTATAACTCTATGTGTATAGTAAAGCACGCTTTGGGAATATACAATAGTTACATGTACCTATATTTGTCAAATATTCCAATTGTATTGATTGATTGATTTGATATTGTAATCATTTGTCAATGATCACACGAGATATAGTAGATGAGCTGTAGCGACATCTGCCGTCGTGTCCTCGTACACTAGATCAAACTGAAAAAGTTGTCTACCTTTTTCCTAATAACTATATAGATTTTTAGTTATTAATAAGATAACATTAATATATTATCACAAACAACCTTCCGCCAATCTTCTTTAATTAATAATTAAAAAAAGTTATTAGGAAAAAGATAAAAAGGACTTTTTGTTCAGTTTGACTTAATGTACGAGCATACGATAGCAGATGTCGCCACTACAACTCATCTACTACACTGAGAGAAAAATATATGATATTTGGAACTATAAGTGACATAGTAAAATGATTATAGTTAGGAATATCATTTTTATAGTAAATGTCACCACAATGTTTACAATAATATAATATATTATTGATATATTATAATATAATAAATTAAATGTAATATTTACAATATAAGCATAGTATAACTGACCCATGGAAAACTTTTTTATAAAAAATTATAATTATTTAAAATAAAAATATACTAAGATAGCAAATATTGAATGGTAAGTGAAATTGGCTATATAAAATAGTTAATTTCACTTACTATTTAATATTTGCTATCTTACTATATTTTTTATTGTAAATAAATAATTATAGTTTTTGATAAAGTTTTCTATGGTTTGGTTATACTATGCTTATATTGTAAATATTACAAACATTATGTTGACATTTACTATAAAAATGATATTCCTAACTATAATCTTTTTACTGTGTCATTATAGTTCCAAATATCATAGATTTCTCTCTCAGTGTAGTAGATCACTTTTAGTGGCGACGTATGCTCGTACATTTTCAAACTAAACAAAAAGTTCATTTTATCTTTTTCCTAATAACTTTTTTTAATTATTAATTAAAAAAGATTGGCGGAAGGTCACTCAGGATAATATATTAATGTTATCTAATTAATAACTAAAAATCTACATAGATATTAGGAAAAAGGTAGATGACTTTTTATTCAGTTTGACCTAATGTACGAGAGCACGACGGTAGATGTCGCTACAGCTCATCTGCTATATCTCGTGTGATCATTGACAAATCTTCTTTAATTAATATCTTGATAATTATTACGAATATTGCAAAATACTGGGTGTACAACTTAATTCCGTCCGTTTTTTGGCTTGAAAAACGCATTTATTTGAATGATAAAATGAATTAATACATTATTGAAAGTATTGTCCATCGCTAGCCACTACTTTTTCCCATCTTTCTGGCAATTTATGGATTCCGTCGCGGAAGAAGCGTTCATCTTTTGAAGCCAAGAATGAATCGAGCCAATTTTTGATACCCTGTTCTGAAGTGAAGTGTATTCCAGTCAAAGCGTTCTGCATCGATCGAAACAAATGGTAGTCGGAAGGGGCAAGGTCTGGGCTATAAGGCGGGTGAGCCAGAACTTCCCATCCGCTATTTTCCAAATAGTTTTTAACCGGAACAGCAACATGAGGCCGAGCGTTGTCATGGTGAAAGATTATGGACTCGTGTCTGGTCGCATATTCTGGACGTTTTTCGGCTATAGCTCGCTTTAAACGGATCAATTGTCGCCTGTAGAAGTCTCCCGTGATGGTTTGACCAGGTTTTAGCAGCTCATAGTGGATCACACCCTTCTGATCCCACCAAATACAGAGCATTACCTTGGCATCATGGATATTCAGCTTCGGCATTAATGTTCCCGGTTGGCCGGGCTTTACATACGATTTTTTGCGTTTCGGGTTGTCGTAGTGAATCCACCCCCGGTGGATTTTTCGTCCCCGGTAATGATTCGATGCAGAAAAGACTTCTTTTTGTACCGTTCAAGCAACATTTCGGACATGCAAAATCGTCGTTCGATATCTCTCGGTTTCAATTCGTATGGGACCCAATTTCCTTGCTTTTGGATGTATCCCGCGGCTTTGAGTCGTTTCGAAATAGCTTGTTGAGTAACTTCCAATGTTCTTGCGAGCTCTTTTTGCGTTTGACACGAATCTTGATCGAGTAATGTTTCTAATTCTTCATCTTCAAACTTTTTCGGTTGACCCGAACGCTCTTTGTCTTCAACACTAAAATCACCACTTTGAAATCGTCGAAACCATTCTCTGCAAGATTTATCCGACGGTGCAGATTCACCATAAACTTCCACAAGCATTTGATGCGCTTTAGCTGCACTTTTCTTCCAATTGAAACAGAAAATCAAAACTTCCCGCAAATGGTGCTTATTTGGAACGAAACTCGACATTTTCAACGCAGTAAAAATTAAACTTGTTGTGCAAAACTCAAAGGCTTGTAAACAATATTTGACAGATGTTGACACTTCACGATGCAGCAAAAATCAGCTGTCGCCGTCAACCATTTATAGCACCTAGAGCCATCTTTTGAAAACGGACCGAACTAAGTTGTACACCCAATAGTATAAGATTTTCATGTTTACCTTCTTCCGTTTTATATTTCCACGAAAGCTTCGAAGGTCGTCCTGGGACACCCTGTATATAGTTTCCTCAACCAAAATATTGCTATCTCTTTCTTGTGGTCTGCAGGACGAATACTATAATTTAGAGATCAGTAGGCTTTGGTTACTTTATACAACATTTAGAATTCCGCTTAAATACATATGGACAAGCAACAGAAAAGTGAAAACTTTATATGAAAGCAGCAAAAACTTCTAGAATACTATAATTTCTACCTTTTTGTACACATGGCTAAAAGTAACATTAAAATTTTATTACGGCAACTATATTTAGCCAAATGATATTCCTAGTCTTTCCTCCGCGTATTACTTTCTTATCAAACTAGAAATTTATTTGATGATCCTGATAAGGTTGATCCAAATTAGTTATACAATCCAGTTTGTATAAGATAATTTCATCAGGTCATAATAAATTATGTAACGCAGCATGGTAATTAGAACCTTATTAATTAGGACCTTATTAAGGATTCATCATCAGAACGTAATCAAATAGTAGTCAGATCTCGTAAAATCTTTCTCAGATCTTCGCATAGAGAAAAAGATTATTTTGTGAGAGAGATAAAAACTTGATCATTTTGTTTAATAATTAAAAAATCGGGTATTTTGTTACTAACTCTCTGTATTCCCCCAATCAAATATTTTACCGTCCTGTGAACGGTTCATTTATCTCTTTAAGCTGACTACGGTCTCACATGTTGCCTCACATGACTTCAATCGAGCAGGAATTGATGATGTAAAATTGATAACAAACTCTGACAATATATTTATAGTTCATGTTTATAAATTATCCTTATAACTTAGTGGCTTATATAAATGTTTAGTAACATTTGAAGCTGAACATTTGAAAAAGAGAAAATGTAGAAAATAATTTCTAAGAAAATAATTTTTAGAGATTATACTTATTATATATAATATTAACTACAAATGACCTCTATTGAATCCTTACAAGACAAACTATAATAGAGAGAATCAGTAAAATCTCGAAAAATATTCGTTTAATATAAGAGCCAATGCACAATGCCTTGCACAATGCCAGGCTACAGGCAATAAGAATAGGTATTAGCCAATAGGAACAGAGAATAAAAATAATTGACCAATCCGAATTCCTATTCCCTGTTTCTATTGCCTGTTGCCTGGCATTCTGCAAGAACCTTTACTCTATAAGATAATATATTAAATTAATATATTAGGATCCTCATGTAGACTTATGATGGGCCTAACCATCATAACCTTACAAAAGTCTTTCTTACTCAATTCTTAACATGCTCTTATCAGATAGGATTTCTAGTGAGGACTATAGGACTATATTTATCCAATTTACGACTAAAAATTTATCCTATAGCTCTAATCAGGTTAATCTCAATTGGTTATCAGGTCCGAATAAAGTAATATTAGCGGGTCCCAGTAAATCATATAATGCAGCGTGGACATTAATATCTTTTTCTATCAAGGATTTCTAGTGAGATCCTTATTATCCTATTGAATCTTTATTACGTTTTATTTCAGATTAAAGAAAAAATTAGAATTATGTAAAATGAAATAAAAATAATTCTGTAGAAATATATTTATTTATAATTTGTCAATTTTTAGATTTACAATATTGATATTATATAGTATAATATGCACATTATAATGCATTGCATTAAAAAAATTTAAAAAACAACTTATTTTATTAATAGTTTCTTAGTAACTTGTATTTAATTATAAAAAAATAATTTTAATAAATGATGATTTGTTCGAATCTTATGAGTTGTATGCGAATCAATTACATAAATTTTTAATTAAAATTAATTGAAATTAAAAAATATTGAAACAAATTTTTTGGAAATAATTATATGAAAATAAAATCTATTATTTTTAAATCTATTATAAATATAAATATATATAAGCATACATAAGTATAACTATATAACACACACACACACACACACACATATATATATATATATATATAAAATGTTAACTATAAATAGTCCTCATTAAAACCTGATAATACAAGCCATAATAATTAAGTGAGTAAGAATCCCGACAAAGACCTATTTTATTGATTTTATTGATTTTTTATTGATATTTTTGTGAGTTTAACAGATAATTCTTGATGACACTTTATATATTCGCAGCTCTTATCAACCGAAACATACTTTTTTTTTACTATTACATATTCTCAAAAAATTCAAAAGTTACTTTTTTGTAGTAAAAAAATAGTTTCTGTCTCTGTCTCTCTCTCTCTCTCTCTCTCTCTCTCTCTCTCTCTCTCGAGAGAGAGAGAGAGAGAGAGAGAGAGAGAGAGATTATACGTTATCTTCTCTGCACTATAATTCATGGAGCTGCGAGAATAAGTAAGATGATCAAGAATTATTCGTTAAATAAAAAAATATCAATAAAAAAATACGTTTTTGTTCACAATTGTCAATTGTTTATTAAAACTTGCTGAAAAACGTGGCTTTTCTAGAAAAGCTACATATTTCCAAAGTTTCTTAGGATTTGGATAATTTCAAGGGAATGCTGAAACTGAAAACTTTGCCGACAGAATACTCTGATATTTTTCTGCAAAGTTTACGTTCTATTGATACAGAATTGTAAATGTTTTTACGCAATGAAAGCACGTGCAAAAATAAATAGGGACATTATTCAATATGTGACGAAAACGAAAAAGAAATTTTAAATGTAAAGTCTCAAATTGTCAGTTAGCGTAATATTTGTCTAATTTAAAAGTTCCGCAGTTTATACATATCAAAAGTGCGGAACAGAAAAATTTTAAAGAATATTGCTATATCTTCGCATCTGAATTCAGAAGTTTAAAAATGTCCGAAAAGTTTGCAGAAAGATTTCTACACATGTATGCGTGATTAGGTTTTCCGCTAAAGCTTCCGTTGAGAAATATGATAAGAATAGCATGATTGTGTTAGTGATGTTCGTTTCTGGGTTATCGAAATTTTTCGAGTTCGTCATTGACTTCAGGATTTACTTATGTTTCGTATTTGAATTCAGTACGCAAAAAAATATAAAAATAGTCTGATTTCATACATTCCCCTTATATTTTCTAACTTTTGGCCCTTTTACAGCATTCTTCTTTGCCTTTCCTTTTTCCTATGCGTAATTTTTACTCTCTTCGACTCTCAGTAAATTTGTTCTCGTCCGCGAGTTCGTGTATTTTCAGTTTTACGAATGTACAAGTTCCGCATATATTTGAGTTATCCGAAACACCTCGGTTGTATTTTCGTGTGGTTCATTTTGCAATATCGCGGTCAGGCGGAGAGAAGAAAAAAAAAAAGAAATTTCACGCGAGTTTTCTGCGGGGAAAAAGACTTCGTGAAAATTACTAATATGGCACGTGCGTCCGATGCAAAACGGTGACAGTACGTCTACGAAGGAGCCGCTTGCTATTAATTACCCTTGATGCACGCGATATTGACTTCCCCGGCTGCTGCACACTCCGCCTAAATGAATGCGGGCAAAAGATGTAGCTGCTGCCGCCGCCGCCGCCATCTCCGCGAGAAAAATGTCCCGTCGCGGAAACTCCTGGCGCAGTTTTTTTTTATTTGCGCAAGCATAAATCATCTTGGCTCAAACCGCGCCTCATACCGCGTGTGTAAATTTTCCACCGGCGGGGAAATTTCTCTGCCGTCCCTATAAATAGAAACTCGCTAATTTATCTCGCTAATGATACAATCTATCGTGCCGGTAATGCGTAATTAAAATGCGTCGTAATTACAACTCTGGATTCGCCGTTATTTGCGAAGTGAGAGTCTGTCGATTGACTCGAACAGTTCTTCAATTATCTTTGAGCATAAATTTCTTCAAATAAGGATCTCTCCCTCCTCGATTCTAATTGTTTTCTATAAATTAGAAGCTTGCTTTTAATTTGCTCTCTTTCTTTCTCTCTCAATCTTTTAGAATTCACAATCGACTGAGGCAGGAATTTTGCGAAAAGTTAGCGCAATTTTCACGGAAGAATATTTTCCGAGTTAATGTCAAGCAGAAATGGAAATCCACAGAAAGTTCGCGTGTGCGGGAAATTTTTTTTGGTACCAATGAAGGGGAGGTAAAAATTTGCGGTCGCTTCAAAGCGAAAACCGCAAATAAAAAAAAAGAAATTAACGAATTATATTCAACCGCGCTGAAATAAAAATTCCGCATACCAACAATAATAAAACCGACTATACCGCGTTTCATGCTCGGAACGTCAGCGCCATATTCGCGAATTAAAATCCGCGTTGCTACGATGGCAATTTTGTTGTTTGCGAAATCTATCGAATGCTATCGTTTCGTTATCATTCTCGTTTAGGAAATGCAACAACGTTGAAAACACCAATCATGTACATTCGACGTGTGCACGACGGCTCTTTTGCACGCGGTTTGTAAGAATTTTATTTTGCATGTACACGCGAAAATTCAGACTTGCTGAAGTTTCGTTTTAATTCCCAACGCGCGAAAGTTCCTCGTAACTCCGATTTACCCGTAATTTCTCAGCATTTATTCGCGGGGGAAAGAAGACGTCTTGCCATTATAATTCGCAACGCAAATTCTTCTCTCCGGACTTCCCGTGACTTCGACGAATGCCCAGAGTGCAAACTTCGTCGATTAAGCCGTTGCCGTTGTCGAAGTTGCTGTCTTCCGGCGATTCCGCGATTCTCGCTGCAACCGTGCAGGAAGTAATGTCTCCCTCTCTGTCTTCCGTTTTCAGGCAACCATCGCCGAGTTCTGGTACCACCGGCACCTCCACGGTGTCGTCGACGACGGAGGGCGACGCGACCCAAAGCATCGGCATGTATCCGATGGGCGTCGCGACGTCCGCCACCGTGACAACGGCGACGCCGGTGACGACGACGGCTTCGGCGACGGCGTCAGTGCCGTTGACGGCTACGTCGGGTACTGGAACCGGTATCGCCAGGAGCGTCTCCGCGCCGAGTGCGCCACGCCCGGTTGTCCAGATCAGCAGCTCTTCGGCGAGCACCTCGGCGACGCAACGACCGAGGCTGCGAAGGAACCTCAGTCGTACTGAAGCCATTCGGAAGTAAGTATTATACGAATCGATACCTTTGACAGTCGTTATAACGCGTCATCGCGTTTAGACGGAGTATTTCAATGACAGGTGATTGAAATTCTTACATAGTAGCTGTCCCAATTATAGGTTAAGTTCCAATTTCAGATTCAAACTTGGTTCATTAGTATATCGAAAAAGTATACATTATAATGCGAGCATGGAAAAAAATTATTGGTGTTCTTTAGTTCTTTTACAATTATATTATATTCTCTAAATTTCTTGAAGAGGAACTTCCTTCGAGAAGTAGAGTGACTGCCGAGTCACTCGAATTCAAGTGGTTTTTCAGTCATATAAAACAAGCATGCGGCCGAGTTGCACATTTCGATTGATTTTATCGACTGCCATACCCACTCCTCTTGTAGCATTTAGGTTATTTGCGGAGACGTAAGACGCTCGAGATCAGAGAGGAATTAGCTATGAATCGTACGAAGTTTTGGCGCGTGTTGTCCTCTTCAGCATAAACCTTTCTAATTATTCTTTTGAATTTAGAATCAGTTAATTTAAGTCTAATAATATTTCTTTGAAACTATAATGTTTGTTACTTATATTGATATTAAAAATTCTTTTTAATGTTCGATCGACAAACTTATGTACGTTAATAAAAGTTATTCTGATCTTATCAAATAATCCATAATAGAATCCACAAGATCGATACGTTGATTAAATTAACACGTTTGCTATCACATGTTACATAAGGGAGAGACAAGATTCTATACTTTTCAAAATTTCGAAGTTACTACCTCACAGACAATTGTTGTGATCGACTATACGAACATAATAGAGACAACTTATTTCTATGTGTTATGCTCATAATGATTCTATAGATCCTATAAATTGTATATTTTATTCTGTAATAACCGAAATATGAACATGGTGTAACGTAGTTGTACCATCTTGTCCTGGTACTAGATTAAATTGGCTAATAGCCCAGGATAAAGAAGGCTACACATAAAATATGTATCCCGATTAGTAGGTATTTCTACGAGAGATCTTCACAATCCTGCGAGCTTTTAATTGTGGGTTAATTTTATGTCGTCTATCCATATGGTCTATTTTAATTATTTTATGGAAGTCGCTTTTATTATCAAAAATACATACAGAGAGAGAAAGAGAGAGAGAGAGAGAGAGAGAGAGAGAGAGAGAGAGAGAGAGAGAGAGAGAGAGAGAGAGTGTGTGTGTGTGTGTGCATGTATGTGTATGTCATATATTTGCAGGAAACATCATTCTGACTAATAATAGATCACTTAAATTCACTCACAATGAAAAATATTAATAAGAAATTTCGAGATGCATGAAATTTTTAGCTGTAATATTATTTCGATTTTAATGTAATTCTTAGGGAAAAATATGTTCTAAAAGGAATATTTTGTAATTTCATTTCCACTGTTATTCTCACGATATATATATATATATATATATAAATAAAGCATATGGCCAACATATCTCTTGGGCCAATTAAACCTGGTTTCCTTTATATGTGGTGAATTGACTGATTCTCACGAGAAACTGGCGTCACTTATATGTGGCAGTGATAATTTTTTACTTTATCTCTACACATATAAAGAAATTAGTTTTATCTTATATTATCACATAAAAAACTTATGGGACGATCTGTTGGGAAGGGGAGGTGGACAATTCCTGAATATTGTGAAATAATAATAGAGTAGATAGTAGGCTCTTTGATATATAGTCAAAAGTGAAAGAATTGAGAAAAAGATGGTTTTTCAAGTTCAAAAATCCATAAAAAATCAGGTCAAAATCATATCGAAATCAGGTCAGAATGATGTGAAAATTAACGATCGATTTGATAATTCTAAGACTTCATCACGGTATTTGGAAGATGTATTATGTAAATGTACGATGTCGTCGTTATCCAGTTTATGTCATATTCAGATCGAATCAGTATATCTATTCGACTTGAATATGGTGCCGACATTTATATGATATCTCCTGGTTATCATATAGGTAAATAGATCGATTATATAACTACACGATATCGACAAAATGTAACACGGATCTGTCGTCTATGCAGCGTTTATCTTCCTTTGCATATCTCATCAGCAATATAATGGTGCCGACACGACAATGTTGTGTTTATTATCGAACACTTTGTATAATAAACATATGAAAATGAAACTGCAGATAATCAATTTGATATCAACAGTACAGTCAACAACTAAAATTACAAAATTCCAACACACTTTTATTTTCGCAACGCGAAAGTAAAACATGTCACTCATACATATAAGTAAAGCTTATTTTTTTGCTTTTTGTCACGTGGCACTGCGACTAGCACGACACAAATTACTTTTGACTATTAGATACATAAATGTTTTCTCTCTTTCTCAAACTTGACTACAATTTTCTAAATATGCGGTATGTTTTTTAATTGTTATTGTCGTTCACCATCATTGATAAAGATGCAAATTGGGATCGGAAAATTTGTGAAAGATTTTATTAAATGAAGTTTTTGTTAAAATAATATTTCTTGTTTAAAAGTAACTCCACACCTAACTATTGACTTTCTGACATAGGCTCTACGCACTTGTGTTTTAACATTGAATCAATTAAATAGTTAATAATTAAGAAAAGTTTACTATACTACAATAAGTGTCCCTATTCCATATCTCAGCTGCTATATCAGTCATGGCTATATCTTAGTTTTTTTAATTAATTCGTTTTCCACCTATAGATATTAATAATACATCAACTAGATATCAACTATACATCGATACGATATCGATAACATATCATACAGACCTGCCATTCATGCAACATTGATCTTCCTTTGTACATCAATAAAGAATTTCGAGCTGTTATCAAAGCAACCAATTTGAAAAATTTTTATTAATATCTTGATCATTTTATTATGATCTGATCTTTGACTCTTAAACTCGGGATTTAGCGAATACTTTAATAAAATTGCATAAACTTCGCTCACAACGAAATATCTCCTGTAATTGCAGGAAAGAAAGGCACACAAAGCACAAATCGAGGGGGAAGAAGCGTGGTCTTTTTTGGGCATCATCTGAATGTAACTGTGATTGCTTATGAATGTCCTAATCTCCATTATTGTGGTGTCATTGATAGATTCTTAGAGAAGATATGTACACACACGTACACATACATTATGTACATAGACAGAGTGATACGCGTATCACGTAGTATATAAACTGTACATACTATAGTTATGATGAATATATTCCTGACTCGTAGTAGCGAAGTAATGCAACAGATTATTTTTATACATCGCTGAAGAAGATTCAAACTGGAAAAATGTTCATAATCTTCCGGCGGACTCGCGTCTTGCATAATTTATGTAATTTTAATAAGATACTCGTTATACCATCTGCGCTGACTCTTGCTCGTCTAATTTTCTTTCATTTTCTTCCTTTTCATTGAAATTCTTAACTGAACTATTCATTTTCCTTTACTTTTTTTGTGCTTTGTGAAACTGCTTTGTAAAAAACGATTTTTTCTTTTTCGAGATTAAGCGAATAATAATTTTCGTATAGCAGAATTAAAATAGTTGATCTGTGCTACGTCGGAGAGAGAAATTTTTTTTTCAGTGGCGGCATCTAAGAAATCCCTCATAAATTTACTACTTATCGGACAAAAATACTTTTCTATAAATTTATTATTATTTAAGTAATACATTTAAATAAAGTAGTAAACGGTAACTTGAAACGAAATTGAGATAAATACATATAATATTATAGTTTCATATCAATTCGAAATTTTATATATACATTCTTTTCGTATAAACTCTTTTCAATTTTACTATATTTCTAGTAGTCCAAGAATAAACTGTCAGTAAAGTCTATCTTGCGAAAGAACATAGCAAATTTTGTTAGAGACATAATAGGTTTTGCTACAAACATATAGCAAGTTTTAATAATATATTTTAGTTTCTAAAATATAAGTAACGCATTGAAAGGAAAAGATAATTAAATGCTGCATAATATCGATCCTCCTTATAAAATCCTATAATAATTTTGGTAATTATGCAGTATAGGGGAACCACCTTCGATGACCTTGATATATATTATTAAGGACACCCTCCTGAGTAACCTTCAGAAGGTTTTAGCCGTCGCTCGTTATTCGTTAAAAAGTTATTAATAAAAGAAGTTGCATAAAATAAGTG
>NW_022639507.1:227958-228159 GCF_010583005.1 Odontomachus brunneus | reverse complement strand
TCAAAAATTATACTCATTTTGTGCAACTTCTTTTGTTAATAACTTTTTAACGAACAACGAGCGACGGCTAAAACCTTCTGAGAGTTACTCAGGAGGGTGACCTCTATAATATATGTCAAGGTCAAGGCCATTGGAGCTGACTCTTCTATAGTCTATAATTACCAAAACTTCTTTTGTTAATAACTTTTTAATAAACAATGA
>NW_022639507.1:220897-227734 GCF_010583005.1 Odontomachus brunneus | reverse complement strand
AACCTTCTGAGAGTTACTCAGGAGGGTGACCTCTATAATATATGTCAAGGTCAAGGTCATTGGAGCTGACTCTTCTATAGTCTATAATTACCAAAACTTCTTTTGTTAATAACTTTTTAATAAACAATGAGCGACGGCTAAAATTTTTTAAAGGTTATTTAGGAGAGTGTCCTTGATAATATATATCAAGATCAAGGTCATCGGAGGTGGGTCCCCTACTGCATAATTACCACAGATAAGAGTGAACAAAAATTATATAGGCCATTTTTCAAACAACCACGTAAAATTTCGAGATATTAATTAAAATATTTAAACATATTAGAGCGCGGCGACACGACAGGTGGGACATATGGCTCGCCGTGGCTGGCGAAGAAAATGGACGATTGCTCGTGGGCCTATCTTATAGGCCAGAAAAGTGGACCGTTTGGCATACTGAAATGAGTAGCTCCGTGTGTGCGTCCGTGTACGTGTGCGTTCTTCCATTTTCTTCGCCGGCCGCGGCGAGCCGTATATCCCGCCTGCCGTGTCGCCGCGCTTTGATATGCTCAACTATTTTATTTTATATCTCGAAATTTTACGTGGTTGTTTGAAAAATGACCTATACAATTTTTGTTTACTTTTATGTGTTTTACTTATATTTTTCTTTTTGTACGTCTTACGCGGGACACCCTGTATACTATACACAATATTTCAAGTACGAAAATATTCTTTTTCATATTTCTTAGTAATGTTTTTTTTTAACTTATGCATCAGTGTTAATATAATAGAAGTACAGAGATATTTGGAAGAGATATATGTTCAAATATATATGTATATGTGTGTGTGTGTGTGTACACACACATACATACTCCGAATATTAATATACATTATGAATTTCTTATCGCTGCATTTTTAAAACAAAATATATTTTTAATAATTCAGAAATTTTCATACAACATGTGTGTCTATATATTATTCTTTAATATAATTATAATTTTTTATTATAATTCTATATAAAAGTTTAGCAAAATAAAAATAGAAGTTAAAAATAGAACCTTAATCTCAAGAAATACGTATAAAAAACTTTAACTTTAATTGCAAATCCCTTAGCTCTTGAGCAGTCAATTTCCAATCAGAATTTCTGAAAAAGTTAGTATGTAATTCAAAATTTAAAGGGATTCTTAAGAAAATGGTTTTGCAGGTCAAATACCTTAAGTGACAAATGAACGGAACGATTGGCCAGTTTTAAGCGATTGAAATCGAATGTTGCTCGAAATAAGGCACGATATGTATCATTCCTTTGTGTATTTTCTTCACAGTTACATCAGACGTGAAACGGCGCAATTCTTCGGGGTCGACGAAGAATCGGAAGCCCTAGAGAAGCAGAGATGGCTGGACCGACGACGGCGCATGGCGTCGAGGAAGTACGGCGCGTTGGTACCGGAACACAGACCGCCGGATCCGGACATCACCAGGGACGTACCGGACACGACCGAGATACCGGAAGTGAGTGCCATTATATACTGCGAGTGTTTACGTTCTCGCGTTATCGCGATCACGTTAATGATCATAATAGGTGATAATCGAGAAGTTGTCGGCACGTATGAACACACCTCGCGTTATTATTAACATTATCGCGTTTAAATTGTAACCATCCGATCGGAGGATCAATAAATCATATAATATTTTAACTATCAAAACACTTATAAAAAATATAAAGGCTAACAAAAAACTCGATAAGAAACCGTGTAAAAATCCTAATAGAAAACTAACAGAACTCTAAGAACCCTAAGAACTTTTCATGAAAATCTTTCATAAAAATTTAACAAAAAGTTCTATAAAAAACTTTTAAAAATAAAGCTGAATAAAAAAAAGAATATGAAATCAATAAATGAAATAACTCAAGTATATAATTCATTTTATCAAGTTACAATTGACCATAATTAATATTCCTTCAGCACTTGCAGCAAATTTTATTATTATGAAAAATATATAAGAGTTCTAATCCAGCAAACACAACGTTACATGTAACATACATATTAGTTATAATTTCCTACTCAACAATGTAACTGTTATATAACATACGTGTTATATAACAGTTATATTATTGAATAGGAAATTACAATTAAAATGTATGTTATATGTAACGTTTGCTGGGAAGTCATATCTATTCTATTGATTGAGAGTTTATAATATTTTAAATCTCATAGAATAGACTTTTAATTAAGACCAACTAAAGTAAAACAAAAATAAATTAAGAGAATTTTAAAGTTTTATAAGAGTCATACGTTAGATAATATTGTGAATGACTGACGTGCTTGGGTCGTATTAGAATATATACAATCTTTTATGAATACCTTGGTTCTATAAACCTATAAACATTTAGAATGCTATAAATCTTTTATATAAGTATTTTTAAATATATTTATTTATACTAAGAAGATAATATAGGAAAAGTTCATAATTTTTGAACACGAATATAAGATTAATTTAGTTTTAATACTTAGGGAGATCTAATTATATATAGCTTATATTAATTGGAGAAAATATAAGATTAATTTGGTTTTGATAAAAACCTTGTTACATATAGCGTTGTTATATTCATATTTGATTACATCACTCCTACATACACACACACACACACACGCACGCACGCACGCACGCACGCACGCACGCACGCACGCACGCACGCACGCACGCACGCACGCAATATTAATGCAATTTTAATGCATGACTCTTATAGAATTTTAAAATTTTCTTAATTTGTTTTATTAATTAATTAAAAAATTCTCTTAATTTGTTTTTGACCTAAAAGCTTATTACATATATTTCGTTACATTAATACATATTTTTAATGTATATTAAGAAACGTACCCTTCGTGCAATGTGTGTGTGTGTGCATATTGTAAGTGGTTATATGACCCGAGCACGCCAAGTTTTTGTACTTGTGGTCTTAATTAAGAGCTTGTTTTGAGATTTACAATTCATATAAATTTTTAATCAATAGGACAGATATAACTTAGAACTTATGTATTTTTATGTTAGTGAAATTAAAATATATTTTTTATAATGATAAAATTATAATAATTGTTGCAAGTACTGAGGAAATATTAATTATCGTCTATTGTAATTAAAATTAATTATATACTTGGCTCATTTTACTGATTTCATGTTACTTTTTGATTTAGTCTTACCTTTTATAAATTTTTTCTAAAAGTTTTTGTTAGGAGCGCGCACGCACTTTTATGAAATATTTTTATTAGGTTTTCATAAAGAATTTTTGTTAGGTTTTTGTTAGAATTTTTTGTCTTTTATGAGTGTTTTGTTAAAACTGTATTTGTACTGATTTTTTTTATAAAGTACTATTGCCACGTGTACAAGAGATTTAAACAGTTAATGTTTGGAAAAAAGCTATCCGCTGAAAATTTGTATTTTAGGTTGTGAGCATCCCAGATCTCAAGAATAACTGCAACAATGCTTATTAGATTAGTCGTAATTAAAAGCTTACATTAATGTTTCTGTTAGGAATGCCATTAAATTTTTAATTATAGCTTTATTTCTCGAGATTTTGAAAAGAAGTCTTTATACGTTTTTTGATTTTTTCTTTTGTTAGGATTTTTATTAAATTAAATATATTTCAATGAATTTATTTAGATATATATTTTTACATGCAACATTGTTCGCCTTTATGTATTTGACTTATTGTTTAGCTTTTTAAGGTATTTTATTTTTATAATATCATAGCTTTTTACATGATTTACGAAAATTTTATTATATTTGAGAGATAGTTAGTTATTATTTGTATTATTCGTGTGACATATGTTACTTCACTTTTTAGTCGCGTTAGCTGTCCCGCTTATACACTAACACTCGAGTAGAGAAGAAATAAATGTAGAGTAATTAATTCTAAGAATTCTATATATTTGGTCTTCGGTACAATTTGTATACTTTAAAAATATTTAACAGTTTAGTGTTTTAACGTTTTTCATTTTAATTAACATCTCTGTTTAATTTATAATAAATATTTTTCTTTTTGAGAATAACATTTTTATGTAATTTATAATTTTATTATTTATTATTTATTTATATTATTGATCTTATATATTGTTTTATTTATTTTGATTACGTGTATCACCACACACACACACACACACACACATATCAATTACATCGGATACATTTAAATGCATTTGCGTGTAAATAACTGATGTGTGTTTACAATGTATAAAAACCTTAAATTATATTAAAGTACTATTGCCACATGTACAAGAGACTTAAACAGTTGATGCCTGGAAAAAAATTATCCGCTGAAAATTTGTATTTTAGGTTGTGAGCATCCCAGATCTCAAGAATAACTGCAACAATGTTTATTAAATTAGTCGTAATGAAAAGCTTAATATTTCTGTTAGGAATGTCATTAAATTTTTAATTATGGCTTTATTTCTCGAGATATTTTATATATTAAATTTATATATTAAATATTTATATTTAAATATAAATTGAATATTTATATATTAAATTGGTGCAAAAATAATTGCTGTTTTTACGTATCGAGTATAAAGATTTTGTTTTCCTAATTAAACTCAAATGTCAAACAATTGTTGAATGATCAATATTGAGTTCTTCTGTTATCGCTCAAATTGTTTTACGTGGGTTTGCTTCAATAATGGTTCTTAAATCATTATTGTCTATAGCTGAAGGATGCCTACGACCCTCCTCATTTTCAAGGCTTTCGTTTCCATCACGAAATTTTTGGATCAGTGTTGAGCTATACATTCACTAATTGACTCTTCGTAAAAAACTTTAATTTTGAGCAGTTTCTGTTGCTTTACGTCCCAATTTAAACTCATAAAATAAAATCGCGAATTTGCTTTTTTCCATGATTAATTTAAGAAGTTATATCCAACAATACTAAAGAATGAAAATAATAAATATAAGCTGTAATTAGTAGTGCCAATTTTGATTGTTTACAATGATGTATCACATGACTATAACAAAAGATAATGGTAACTAGAAAAATCGGCGCCAAACTTACTCAAGCAAAAATTGAATCTAGTGATTGTCTAGTAATGACACAGAAAAGTTGGATCTTACATCGCTACTAGTTAGAAATGTAACGCTCACTTCTTCTAGTGGCTGTATCAACAAAATTATCTAGTAGCTAGATACAAAAAAAATAACTTGTAACTATAACTGGTATAGTTATTAGACAGTTCTGATATTCAATTTCTATTCAGGATTTACCGATGATTTTCTATCTCGTTACTGTGTAATCTTTTTCATCTAGCCACTATCTATGTAATTGGTATAGTTACTAGATAGTTCAAAAGATTGAATAGGAATATTTAGCCAATCACAGACTAGTGACTAGCCAGAAAACTTATCTAATCATTACTATCTATCTACTAGTCTTGAAATCTGCTCTACTAGATACATTTTTGCTTGGGTAAAAGAATAAAAACCGTAATTATTTTTGCACCAATCTAATAGTTAGAAATACAGTCTGTCAAGTAAAAGCGTGTGCGGCTGTCAAGGAGCAGCAAAATCGAAGCAGAAAGGTTTAGATATAACATATGAAGCTATCCGAACCCATCTCCGTGTTCATGATGGCGCAGTACAGTGAAAAACCGTTGTTAGGTGAAAAGCACGTGACGAAGTGACTCGCTTGGGCGAAGGACAATATTGACCGAGATTGGAGTAATGTAATTTTTACGGATGAAGCTTCTGTTTGAGGATATGTTATCGCTCCACGAGCCTGGTCAACTTTCACCAATAGGTTGATACAGCGGTTGATACAGCGGTTGATACAGTCGTTAAACACCCAGTAAAGGTGCATCTTTGGGCTGTTTTTCAAAACTGGGTTTCGGAGCTTTGTATCTGTTTACCTACAATCTGAATGCTCCGAAAATGATCGAAATATACAAAAAATCTTTATTATCGACTGCCGAACGTTGGTTCATCAAAAACAACGAGAACTGGATCCAGCAGGAGGACAACGATCTCAAACATCGCAGCAAGCTCTGCACCGAGTGGAAGAAGCAATCTGGCATTTTTACATTTGATTGGCCGTCGCAGTCGCCGGACGCAAACCCAATCGAGAATGAGCATACATCAAGCACAAGCTTCGTGGAAGAAAAATATTCACTTTGAAGCAGTTAACTCGAGAAATTCGCATTTGGAAGTCCTTATCGCATGAATACGCTGTCAACTTAGTCGAAAGCATGTTTCGAAGATTGCAGGCAATTATCGACGTCGACGGTGACTGGACGCGTTATTAATATAATTGCATCTTTGTTCGGATCGAGTACAAGGTTCGATCTTCATATATTTGAAAATTGTATTAAATAATTTTTTTTACAAATTAACCCCCCTTATAGAAATATCATACTAAGAATCATTGATAATTACTTATTTTCCAGTATTTTTAATACTGAAAATAAGTAATTATCAATGATTCTTAGTATGATATTTCTATAAGGGCCACACACGCTCTTACTTGACAGATTGTACGATCGACGCAAAAACTCCGAAAAAGCTGATAACATCACAATCGTCATCGACCATGAACACAATCATTTTCAGAAGATATACTCGTCTTTATGTATTTGGCGTTGTAACGCTACCACGTTGCTTGATAAAATTTGCATATATTATCTATCAACCTTTAATAATTCCTTTTTAAGAAAAATAGCTATAAGGTAGTAACTTTGTATCTAATATTGCATATAACATCAAATTTGTGTATACCATCTAGTAATACAATATTTACTTCTCTTCATGGTTACACGACATTTTCTCGAAAACTACCAGGTCTGTAAATATGAAACCGGAATTTGCCCATAGATGGCCTTAACTGTC
>NW_022639507.1:220748-220887 GCF_010583005.1 Odontomachus brunneus | reverse complement strand
GCGGGGGGCGCAGCCCCCCGCTAGTCATTCGATATTGCAGTTATTATTCGATATTGCTCGTTAACAGTACACAGTATCGTTTTTGTATATATAGTGTTCAAAAATTATACTCATTTTGTGCAACTTCTTTTGTTAATAA
>NW_022639507.1:200331-220738 GCF_010583005.1 Odontomachus brunneus | reverse complement strand
CAATTAAATGTGACACGAGAAGCCGTCTCCATACGTTTGAAAGCTATGGGAAAGATCCAGAAGATGGGAAAATGGGTTCCACATGAACTGAATGAAAGACAGCAGGACAACCGAAAAACCACTTGCGAAATGCTGCTCGCCAGGTACAAAAGAAAGTCATTTCTCCATCGAATTGTGACTGGCGATGAAAAGTGGATATATTTTGAGAATCCTAAGCGTAAAAGATCATGGGTAACTCCAGGCGAACCATCGACATCGACTGCAAGGCCAAATCGCTATGGACGGAAGACAATGCTCTGTGTTTGGTGGGATCAGAAGGGTGTGATCTATTATGAGCTGCTAAAACCTGGCCAAACCGTTAATACTGAACGCTACCGACAACAAATGATCGATTTGAATCAAACTTTGCGTGAAAAACAACCAGAATATAAAAAAAGCAACACAAAGTGATTTTGTTTCATGATAATGCACCAGCACACACAGCAAAACTGGTCAAGGAAACGATTGAGGCGTTTAGTTGGGAAATACTTTCGCATGCGGCTTACCAGACTTGGCTCCGTCCGATTACTATTTATTTGCATCGATGGGACACGCACTTGCTAAACAGTGCTTCACTTCTTACAAAAATGTACGAAAATGGCTCGATGACTGGTTTGCCTCAAAAGAGCAACAGTTTTTTTTGGCGTGGCATCCACAAATTGTCAGACAGGTGGGAAAAATGTATAGCTAGCGATGGGCAATATTTTGAATAAAATATTTTTTATCATTTTCATACAATAAACGTGTATTTTCTATACAAAAATTCCGGTTTCATATTTATATACTTGGTAGATGGGAAAATGTTGTACCAACAAACACCTCTAGGCCACATAATTGTAATTTCTGCGGATTAGTGCCACTGTTGAAGTAGTGAGTTCATAAATTTTGTGGAGTCGTTTTGACATATGTGTGTGTATGTGTCAAATAACAAATATTATATAACATAAGTGCATTGTGACATTTAATTGAAAGGAGAATAAATAAAAATTATATAAATACACACACACGCGCATGAAAACAAAGTACATAGAGATGAACAAAGTAAAAAAGTGGTTTATATATTTATATGTAAGAGGATAAAAATTATTATATCAAACGTAATTAAACGTAACTATGATTCCAATGAAGAACGATGTTTCAATCATAAATGATGTTTATTAAGGTACGTCAAAAAACTGAAAAACTAATTACATTTAATTACGTTTGATTGAATTTATCCTCTTACATATAAATATATAAATCACTTTTTCCCTTTGTCTATCTCTTGTCATGCACTTTATTTTCACTTATTTGTATAATTTTTATTTATTCTCCTTTTAATTGAATATCACAATGCTATTATATAATATTATGTTATATTATGCTATATAATATTTGTTATTTGACATAACATATTTGATACGCATATGTCAAAACGACTCCGCAAAATTCATGGACTTCAACTACTTCAACAATGTGACTAATCCGTAGAAATTAAAATTGTGTTGCCTAGGAGTTTTTGTTGGTATCACCATGTTTCCATCTAGTTTTCGGGAAAATGTTGTGTAACCCTCTTCATAGTTAGATAAATAACTTTGTTAATGAATAGATAAAATAAATTTTAATTATGAAAATCATAACTAAAAATCATAACTAGTTGCCAATTAATAATATAACGCTTACTTCTGCTTCCTTATAATTCCTGGGTACTCGCCGCAGCTATATTAGGTTGTGATGCCAGAAGCAAGAAATGACGCGTTGAAAATTCTTGCTTGCTGTTTCCAAATAAACAGATATTTATATGAAAGAACTCTTCAAATTGTTTGAGCATATATGTAAAGTATTTCTAAAAACTATCATTTTCCGTTGATAGTCAATAAATAACTGCAAAATAAACAGTAAAATTATGAGGTTGGTTGAAGAGAAATGTATTTGTCAAGTTAATGTTACGAATATTTATTCACTCAAGTCAAGGGAAAAAGGTAGTTTTTAGAGCATAAGTATGTTTAATTGATCAAAAGTGTTCTTTCAACAAATATGTTTTTATTTAGGAATGACATGTAAAAATTGTAGACATGCGTTTCCTCGTTTTCTTTGTTTTTGATGTCATCAATCAAGAGATCCGCGCCGAATACTCAGGAGTCTTAAAATTTTTATGAAATATTTTAATTTTGACTTGCTACCTATTTTTTTCAAATATTAGTAGTGATACATAATACCTAGATTATATATTTTTTAGTAGATAGCGCCCTCATATCTATTGTATCATATTTGACATGTAATAGATACGGCTAGATATGACTAGATACGAACTAGATCACAAAACCAATTCAGTAAATAATTAGTGCGTAACAAACTCTAGTAACAAGTTAGGAAATTTAATCTAGCAAAAATTTAACACTAGCTGGCTATTAACTTATACACACACAACACAGGTAAGCTTATTTCTACTCAACGTAACATTTGTTCGATCGATTTTTCTCCAATCTCGCTCGAATTATTTTGACGAGAAAATTAAGTAAATTATGAGAAATTGTTGATGGTGACAACACGTTTTTAAAAATGCTTGCAGGGTGTTACGCTCAGACGATGGCAACAACCAGTACGGAGAAAAGATTCTGTTGCGAGGATAACGCTGTCGGGTCTCCATTACATCGTCGAGGTAAGTCATTGGCCAATCTTTTATTCTCCGATCTTTCATCTTGCGTCAAAATCTTTTTGATAGATTGTTTACTTTTATAATGTATTATATAAATTTCCCCGTTATACACATTCAATTCCTCACTGAAAAGTAGGATTAGATAAGTTAATTTATTTTTTAACAAAGTCAAATTTAAAATTAATTGTCTATAAAATTAATTAAGTTTAAAATTACATTAAAGTTAAAAATTACATATACTAAAATTAACTTAATTATAAGTTGAGTTAACATTAAATTAACTTATTAAAGATAATAGTTTATTATGAAAAGTAATACGTACGTTTTTGTATAATTAGATTTTTATAATTAATTTGTAAAAATTAAATCATATGTTAAATTTAATATGTGAAATAATGGTTTTTAAGAGAAAATATTGCTGTTTTGCACGGATTTCACATAAGAAAATAATATTAACGCTGAGAGAGAATAAAATTTTGAATAATAACTTTATTAATAACTTTATTAATATTATAATTAATTTGTAAAAATTAAATCATATGTTAAATTTAATATGTGAAATAATGGTTTTTAAGAGAAAATATTGCTGTTTTGCACGGATTTCACATAAGAAAATAATATTAACGCTGAGAGAGAATAAAATTTTGTTGGTATTATTTAAAAAAAATTTTTTTATTTTATATTTTGAGTAATCCGCAATGATTTTAATATGATGATAGTTTTAATTTTAATTTACATTAAATAATCTTAATACATTTTAAAATAAACATCTAAAATTAAAAATAAACTTATTTAAAATTGAAAGTTATTTAAATTTATTTAAAATTAAATAAGTTAAAAATTATGAATTATTTTAACCTAACTAGTAAATTAGTTATTACCTAAGCTTGTTGAAATCAACAACGAAAGCGAAAATTGTAGTAGAACTACCAAGACTGCGTTTCAAAACTCTACATGATCGACCTTATAAAACTCAAAGTAGTGAAGGTTACAGAGTAGACCAGTATAAGCTACCAGCTCCAAGAGCTTTTGAACAGGAAAGAATAACTTTTTATTATTTGCTGCATACATACATTCCTTGCACTAACTTGCAATAGTTTTTTCCTTTTTTCAACGAAATCTCAACTGTTTAACACCTGTTTTTTTAAGTTCCATTAGAGCATATTAGTTACATTAGATCATTCAGTGAAAAAGAACAGACCTGTAGCTTCTATACATAAAATGTGATAACGTTTATTTCGTAGTAGTTTAAAAAATTACTGAAAAATAATTAGAGTTAACAAATCTTTAATATACAGGGTGAGGCAATAACTATTAAATATTTTTTAATTCATGTAGTCCAAAGAAAAATTTGTGTAACTAAATAGTATAGTACAAAGAGGGCTATAATATGGCGATAATGACTTTTGTCCAAGTGGAGGCACTTCAGAGATATCAAGGTCATTTTTTTAAATGGAATCGATATGTTTTGTTTCCATCATATGATAGAAGGATTCAAAACAAGTTCAACATATAACACAAAATCGTTGAACAAGATTAAAAGTAAAAAAACGATAAAAAAAGTACGGATACAACGTGCACGATTGACTGATTTTCATTTTATTTTTATTTTATTTTATTATTAGTTTGTCTTGAGAACTTGCTAAGATGAGAAATGCTAAGATATCTTTCAATAAAATATTTATTTTCCATTGAAATGATCCATCTCAATGAAGGTACTTTAAGGAAAGAAAACAAACACTTTGAAGAACATTTTAATATGTTCACAGGATATCATAAACATGAATATGAATTAGTATCGATTAGTATCGATTAGATTAGTATCGATAGAGCAGTCTATTGTGCAAGATATATCCATTTGAAGAACAAGTTGATATGATCCTCATTTATAGAGAATATCAACAAAATTCTATGCAAGCGAAAACTTTGTATGTTGAACAGTATCCTGATCGCATTCAACCTTTGCGTCAAACATTTAAAAATCTATGCGATAAACTTAGACAAACTGGTAGCTTGTATATCCGAAAAGGTGAACGTGAAAAGAAAGTAACACATGAAGGAAATGAAATTAATATTCTCGCAATGGTGACTCGAAATTCTCAAATTAGTTCACGACAAATTGAAGAAGAATCTGGTGTTAATCAGAAGAGCGTACTTCGCATTTTACATCGTCACAAATTCCATCCGTACCATATTAGCTTTCATCAAGAATTACATGGAATGGATTTTATGAATTACATTTTGTCAATGGGTTCAACATCAAATTCAAAACAATTCATTTTTTTATACTGTGTTATTTATTGATGAGGTAATATTTATTAATCATGGAAATATTAACTTGCATAACATACATTTCTGGGCAACGGAAAATCTTCATTGGCTGCGGCAAGTCAAACATCAGAGGCAATGATCTTTGAATAAATGGTGCGATTATATATGACAAAATTATTGGTCCTTATTATCGACGGACATTTAAATGGCAATAGCTACGCTAATTTTCTTGAGCATTTATTGAATCTTTTGTTAGAAGACTTGCCTTTAATAAAACGACAAACAATGTAGTACCAGCATGATGGATGCCTGACTCATTTTTCATTGTTTGCGAGAAATAAACTCAAAGAAATATTTGCAAATCGCTGGATTGAATTTGGGGATCCTGTATTACGGCCACCTCGTTCACTAGACTTGACACCACTGAATTTCTTTTTATGGGGAACCCTAAAGAACATGGTCTACAAAACCGAACCAACTACATCATACAAGAACGGATTATTGCAGCCAATGCATCAATAACTCCAGACGTTATTAGAAGAACAAGTCAATCAATGATCAGAAGAATCCAATGTCGTATTAATAATGATGTCGTATTAATGGTCATCATTTCGAACATCGTTTATAAACGTATTCACTTAATATGGAAAACTTAATATTTTTTTATTGCTTTTTTACTTTTAATTTTGTTCAATGATTTTGTGTTATATATTTTAAACTTGTTTTGAGTCCTTCTATCATATGATGGAAATAAAACATATCGATTCCATTTAAAGAAATATAAAGGAATAAAAACGTGACCTTGATATCTCTGAAGTGCCTCTACCTGGACAAAAGTTATTATCGCCATATTATAGCCCTCTTTGTACTATGCTATTTGGTTACACAAATTTTCCTTTGGACTACATGAATTAAAAAATATTTAAAGTAGTTATAGTTATTGCCCCACCTTATATATATAACATGTAACAGTTACATAACATACAATATGATTAAGTTGACTTTGTAACATCGATGTTATGTTACTGATATTTGATGTTTATTGGATAATTGGTGGATAAGAGCCATAGTTTTCTGTAAAATGAGTCGCTAAAAGTTATCAGATGCTTGTTAGAATTATATATATAGTAATATATACTTTTTACAAATTTATGTTTTTACATTGGGATTTACTCTTCCGATCCATTTTGGAAGCAGGATTAAAGTTAACTTCGAGCACACTTACCTCAATTTTTGCGTAAGCTCTGCCCATAATATGTTGCTCTACGTTTTAGAATGGCGAAAAGTTAACTTCACTACTTAGAGTAGAGTTTTAGAACGCAGCCCAGAAGTTATTTATCTACTCAATTAATTATTCGTATGATTGAATTAATTGAAATACGATTTTGATTGATTAATCGTCTAATTCCTCCAATTTCATGCAAAATATATTTAAAACTGCAAGGGTTGATTTCTTCTCTTCTATAGATTTGATTGGCTGATCTATTTGTGCGATTTTGTTCCATCTTACGTCGAGATGGCTGGTGGAGCAACGATTCGATAAATATACATACACGGGTAAATTTATCAAGATCGCAAAGCGAATCGCGCGACCGTAATTAGACGGCTGGGTGTAAACCGCCTTCGCTGAATTACGTTACATTAGCCTTAAAGTTTAGATTAGCCAAAGTAGAGTAATTCCAGTCATAAAAGTAGAGCGAGCCGTGCCCGCCCGTCGCCCCATTACGTAACTTTGGTTTTAGTTTACGCTGGGAGAGCTTATTTCCGGTCGCGCAAATTTTGCGCTCACCAAGCTAAAACAATGTTTCACCTTCGAATTATTCAGGTGTTTTATGACCCGTGATTATTTCACTGATATTACGCCACTTATATACAACGGTTCGCGAAAATAACGGAGCGGGCGCAGCGGTACACTCATAAATTGAATAAAACCATTCGCAGCTTAACCGTTCAAGGTTTTGTAATATGAAGGATTAAACGATTTTTTTTAACAATCCTTCAATTCAATATTCTCGCTTATTTATGCTTGAAGAATTTATTTTCATTTGAATAACAATGAACACTCTGAGCAAACATTTGATTTGAATCCAAAAGACAATTCCAGTAAAACTAATTTGAAAATATTTCCAGAAAGAATTACCTGACATTTACAATTAATATCAATAACGAGAATATAAAACGACCAATAAATGTCTTAACAAGTGCGACGTAAACGACTAATAAATGTCTTACTAAGTGAGACGTTGAGTCTTTTCTCTTTACTTCGATTTCCAGTGTGAGTTCGTCACGAAATAGATATTGAATTTGCGTTTTTTCTATGCGTGATGCGTTCTGATCGGCCACACGAACGCATCGAATGGAAACCGCACACGTGCGTATTGCGCAATGTATTTTACCCGTGTTGCAGGCGGTCGGCCATATTTCAAAACTTACCACTTAGCTCGAACAAGCTGGACAACGACTGGAGCATATATCGCTGAAGGAAAGTGTGTCTTTCGTATACACACGGTGACCCATTAGAATATTTTACGCGTGACCTAGAAAACGTCGTCGCCGATAGAACTCGATTTCGGTTCTAACGGGAAATTCATGGCCTCTCGCGATCAGCTTATGCTCTATATCGAATTCCCTCGCAGACTCCGAATATCTTTTTGTGAATTCCCCTCGTGAACCACCAACATATGAATACCTGGACGGAGCATTCTACGAGGGGGTCTAATTATAAAGTTATAATTGTTCATCACATAATTTCTCGTGTTTAGCTGTTAGATAATTTAATTAATTATATCTCCTATACTAGAAGTAAATGTTACATTATATTGGTTAGTAGCGATATTAGAAATCTACTATCTTGTGGCTAAACAATCACGAGAATCAACTATTATTCGAGCCGAAATGACGTAACTTTCCTTTTACCGCTAATTGTTTATTTATTAAAAATTGTTTATTTCCTTTTCATAGAGCTCTGAGAATTTTTCCAGAATTTTTCAATTAACTTTTTAGTACTATATTTTTTGCATTTTCTTGAAATACTAAAAAGTTTATAAAAAATTCTGAAAAAATTTTCAGAGCTCTATGAGAGGAAAATAGATAATTTTTATCTCTTACCATTTTTCAATAAAGTTAATAGAATTTGAGTAAAAAATTATTGAAACCAATAATTTTGTAGATATTTCCGTAAGTATTAGAAAATAGAGGTTGTATAAAAAGTTATTTGTTTCTTTACGCAGAATAAAATTCCGTAATAAAAAAAATATATGTTTCTGTTTAAAAAAGTAAAGTTGACGTCGACCTGACCTTGGCGGCGCCACCTAAAAGCAAACCAATGATACCTTTTTATGTTTTTCATCGAACCGTATAACTTTTGTTTGAAACTTTTTTCTGTATTTTTTGTACATTTCGAGATATTTCAGTGTGAATGTTAAAATGGGATACCCTGTATACACAGATTATATACAAGGTGTTTTTTAACTTGAGACTACAAAATATCTGGAAAAATAATTATTATACGAAAAAATGTTCCAAATAAACCCTCAATATTTTTGAGGAGGTAATATTATCCCGCAAAAGTTAGCCGCCTCCTGCCCCCTTGGGGGTGGGGGATAACTTTGAAATCTTAAATAGGAATCCCTACTTTTTATTGCAGATGCGGATTCTACGTCTAAAATCACGTAAATTTTGTTTGAAACATTTTTTTATTCCTGCTGCATTCGACGAAAATTGGTTAATTATTTTTGTTATTGGATCAATAAATGCATCGAAGTTGAAGGTCATCAGTTCGAGCACTTATTGAATTGAATGATGAGAGACAAGGGGACTCACTAAATACAAGCACTTATTGAATTGAATGATGAGAGGCAAAGGGACTCACAATAAACAAGCATCCTAAAGGGATTAATTTCCGTCACGTCCATGTCGTTAATCCTGGATATAGCTAAGAATAGATAAAAAATTATCGTAGACATCTATGATAATTCGAAAATATGTTCAGATAAAAATTATTTTTCTGCAATGTAGCATCATTATGCAATAAAACATGGGGATTTCCATTCAATAATACATGGGGAGACCAAATCTAATATTTATGGACATCGCGAAAATCTCAAATATCAAATGCGGATTTCTCTTGAAGAAAACGAAGGTTAACCAATTTTTTCCGAATGCAGCGCCATCTATCAGGAATCGAAAAAAATATTTCAGACAAAATTTACGTGTTTTTAAACGTAGAATTCGAATTTGCAGTCAAAAGTAGGGATTCCCATTTAAAATTTCAAAGTTAACCCCTACCCCACCCTCAGGCGGGCGAGAGGAGGTTAACTTTTGCGGGATAGTATTGCTCGAAAATATTGAGCGTTTATTTGGAACATTTTTTCGTACAATGCTTATTTTCCAGATATTTTGCAGTCTCAAGTTAAAAATTCACCCTGTATATAACTGTTCTGTACACATTTGTTATATTACACTTACATTACTATGTAACAAACTATAATATTATGTAAAGTTACTGTTAATTGGTGTTTACCAATTCGTTACCAGTCAGTAATGTAACGTTCACTATAATTAACGTTCAATATAGAATATATTGAATAGACATCCTGATTCATACAAGAACCAAGGGTCGAATATAATCAATTTTTCGAACCGTCCTATTTTATAACGATTCGTTATTGATGAACATATATTTCTAATAATATCTTCCATTTCCAGCTAGGATATTTTGATTCGGGCGCATCGTATATACATATTTTTATATCATGACTGTTGGTTTAGAGAAAAATCAGAAATTCAATTGTATTAAATGTAACATTAATAGCGTATATATGCATTCACCGTGTATGTTATTGTTGCATTTAATGTGATTGAGTTACTGATTATTTTAAAAACCAACAGAAAACTATTTAAAGAACTGTAAAAATATTTACAATTAATTTGAATGGATCAGTACTGTTTTCTTTTTAAAATAACTGTATAAAACTCTAATTTCCGATACAAAATTTATAGTGCCTATATTCACAGTATACCTGAGTGGAAATTTATGTTCTACGTTAAGCTTGCGAATATTTTTGTTGAATTCAAATAAATTTAATTATTAAAATCCAAAATAACTAATCCAAAATAACTAATGTTTGGTAAAAAAATACTAGCGACGAAAGGTTGCACAATTTTCTCTATGATTTCGATCTCGAGCTGCTTCTACTATCGCGATTACCAAACTTTCCTTTTAACCCGCTCGACTGTTTAATTTCGAAGATCGAATGGGCAAGCAATGGTCCTAACTGCTTTGACAATATCGTGCACACACACACACACACACATATTTTATGACTTGCACTTATACACCCAGTAAACAAGAAACATTATATCTATTTTTTTGAAATTATAACTATTATTATTTATAAACTAATAATTATTAATAATTATAATTATTAATAATTATTAATTATATACTATAATTATTATTATTTTTATAAACATTATATCTATTTTTTTGAAATATATAAGGTGTCCCATTTTTAAAGATGCACTCTGATAATTCTTCAGCTAAGCATATTTAGCAAAAATATTTCAGACAAAAGTTATATAGTTCGATAGAGGACATAAGAAGGTACCATTGGTTTGACCTTGCGTGGTGCTGCTAACGTCAGGTCGATGTCAACTTTGCTTTTTTAAATAGAAACATATTTTTTATTACGGAATTTTATTCTATATAAAGAAATAGACAACTTTTGTTTGAAGACTTTTTTATACGAACTCTATTTTCTAAAATATTTATGGAAATATTTACAAAATTATTGGTTATTTTCAATAATTTTTTACTCGAATTTCATCAACTTTACCGAAAAATAGCAAGAGATAAAAATTATCTATTTTCTTTTCATAGAGCTCTGAAAATTTTTTCAGAATTTTTAATTAACTTTTTAGTGATGCATTTTCTTGCATTTTCTTGAAGTACTAAAAAGTTGATTAAAAAATTCTGAAAAATTTCTCACAACTCTATGAGAAGAAAATAAACAATTTTTATCTCTTGCTATTTTTCGGTAAAGTTGGTAGAATTCGAGTAAATAATTATTGAAATCAATAATTTTGTAGATATTTCCGTAAATATCTTAAAAAATAGAGGTCCTATAAAAAATATTTTCAAACAAAAGTTATTTTTTTCTTTACGTAGAATAAAATTCCGTAATAAAAAAATATATATTTATATTTAAAAAAGCAAAGTTGACTTTGACCTGATGTTAGCGGCACCATGCAAGGTCAAACCAATGGTACCTTGTTATGTCCTTTATCGAACTATATAACTTTTGTCTGGAACATTTTTGCTGAATATGCTTGGCTGAAGAATTATCAGGGTGCATCTTTTAAAATAGGATACCCTGTTTATATAAATGCGTGTTACTCTGTTTTACTATATTATTATATTGTAAAGGACGAATATCCGTTAAAACGTTATGCAAATTATGTTACTATATGACAAAATATCGTCATCTTATAATATAACAAACGACATATAGACGTAATAGTGGAGTGTGAAGAATAAAACGATATTAAAGTTACATAAAAAGGGTGTATATTTCTATCTAAAAAAGCAAAGTTGACCTCGTGTCATTTGACGTCAGTGGATATAAAATTACAGGGTGCGGCGCCAAAATTCGGACAAAATTCAATTTGAAATTCTCGCCGTTCTATACCACTGGTAGATGTCGCGATTAGCGTTCAAATAGCTTGAAGCATGTACTAAACCATCATAACCTCGAAACAGTCGCAATGTTGAAACCAAGTGCGGAGTATAACCGAAGAGCCGCGATTATCGAAAGTGTTCGCGCTGGGCGCTCGGCAACAGAAATCATTCGGTTCTTCGGGTACCCGAGATCGATGTGTATGATGTCATCGCAAAGTACAATGAGTCGGAGAAGTCCAACGAAGGTTTTGCAACACCGGCGAGGAAAACCCACTCGAAGGAGCGCATTGTCAGGACGCTCGACATCATTCAACGGGCTCAGGAGCTGATTTTTGAAGATCCAGGGCAGTCGATCCGAAAATTGTTGTCGGTTGTTGGTGTGAACGAGAAAACTATGCATCGAATTGTCGAAGAGGACCTTCGCTACAAGTTTTACACAATTAAAGTAAGACAGATGCTTTCCGAAGCCGCCAGGACAAAGCGAGTTGGTTGTCGGACAACGTCGACATATTTTGATCGAAAGAATTCTGGCCTCCCAACAGCCCAGATTTGAATCTTTTGGACTTCTATGTATGGAGCGTAGTTGAAAGGGTCACGAACAAGTCCAGACGTCGTATCATTGAGAGCCGCTATTGAAGCGGCATTCACCGATATGGACCGTGACACATTAAAGCGCGCCTGCGCACGCTTCAGACCGAGAATGGAGGCAGTCATTCAAGCAAGCGGGGGATATATTGAGTAAATGTGTTCTTTATGGCCTTACAAACAATGTGGCTAAAAAAATTTTGTGAACCTTTTCATTTTTGCAATAAAAAATATGTTTGGAAAAATGTATAATTTGTCCGGATTTTGGCGCCACACCCTGTATATATTACTCATATCAATAATATGTTATGCTCTGCATTTCGTCCGAGTAGATAAATGTAGTCATGCCGTATGATACTTCCTTTCAACAAGCGTTTTTAAAGTTTGACCAGAAAAATTTTTTAATGCAAGTGTAGGCTTCTCAGTAAAGTGCGTCCTATGTTGTTCAATATGTTGTTAGGTTACTTCATTGTGTTGCTTGTTCTCCCGAATAACCGACGTTTTTGTGCAAGTTTTTCTTAAGATTCTTTTAGACATTCTCGAAAATCTCACAAGCGGTCTCGAAGACGCTCATTCGATCGTGAATACGAGTTTAAAGAAAATCGCAGGCATAAATCTTCAAGCTCTAAACGTTCACGAAAACCTTCTTTGGAAGATTCAGACGTTTATTCGCAGAATTCTTTCATCGAGCTTTCTCATTCATCAGATCATTGACCATCAACACGTCTGGAGGAAAAACTCAATTTATTGCTCGGATTACTATTTTAGCTTCGTACTGATGCAGTGGTACAACAGGAGTCCCATATAGTCGACCCCAATCTTTCGAATGTATCTTTATCTCACCCGGTCGATGAAATAATCGGAGATTCAACTGTTAGACAGTCGGATGAACAGGCGGAGGTTTCTATTACCGCTATGCCTTTTAGACCACGAATCACTATCGAGTGTTCGAGTCTATTTAGTCTTAATATCTGTGAGGATCTTCATAGAGATGAGTCCAAGATATTTATTTTTGACTATCATTTTATGGCTATGAACCTTTGAGTTTGGTCTTGTCTATGAATCACTCAATGATCATGAGATTGTCTGTAGAGACAAATCTGTACGTTTTTGTTTAGTCTAAACTCAGAACCAAAAGTGTGGTCATGTCCATGCTAGTGTTTTCCAGATTAATTGACACGTGAACCTTCGAACATCGATTATTTCAATCTTTCAGAATCAATCGATGGAGACGAACCTGAAGAAGTTCCTGTAAGTGGTCGTTCGGTGACATTCGTTACGGAAGCCACTGATGGAAAACATGATGTTGCGGCTTTTAAAATAAATTTAATGGGCACTAATTGTGACGAGGCGAGTTCCGGTCCGGCAGTCTATGATTTAGTTAAAAATTTATGGTCTTCTATATTCACTAATTACCATTAGCCAAGGCTCCTATTCTTAATTCTGAGGTAAAATAAGCCATTCCGTTTACATCAATTAAAAGGGATAAGTACCAGGTAGTAACTCAGAATATACTCGAGGCTATGTTAGCGGCTTAAGCCAACTTTTTAACAGAGCTCTTAAAGCCTGAAGAATAATGAGATTCCAAATATATATTTGAATTAGCAAGCGATACAGGTCGTCTTATTTTTCACGTTCAACATCATTTGTCGAAAACCAGACGTGCCTTGATTACGCCAATGTTATCGTCTTCGGCTAAGTATACTTTAAATATGTCACCTATTGATACTTATCTTTTTAATGAACAATATTTGAATAAAATTAAGGATGCGACAGCAACTGACAAATTAGTTAAAAATTTGCCGACTAATAAACGTCCCACCTATAAAGCGGAAGATACCGAGTTCGAGGAAGTCTCAGTTTCAATCGCGACTTCCTTTACAGGGAAATGTGAAAACCTTTGTTCACAGATCAATGTTTCGTCGCGGGGCAAAGGCTACACCTCGTTCGACGAGACAGCGATCGAGCTCTCGAACCAGGAATGTCCAGTACCGTCGGTAGAGGTAATCTCAACTGCTGGCAGATTAGCTAATTTCATTGACAATCGTGCAAAATTCGTGATTTTGCTAGTCTCATAGAAACGTTAAATTGTATTTGTCGAACGGTTTTTTATGGAACAATATACATGAGAGATTTTGAAAGAAAGTTTCTTGCTTATATAGACTTGAATCTTGATTGCGATACTCGAATGAAACTTTGTTCTACACTCCAACCCGATTTTCAATGGTGGTTACAAATTACGATCGTCACCAATCTCAAGATCTTCAGTCAAGCGAAAATTTTTTTCTGAAATTTTTTTCGCTTCACGGATTGGAGTGCGTTCATGGAAAATAAAAAAACACAGTCTATAGTCTTTTCAAGAGAGCAAGGAATATATTAATTTTTTGGAACTTAAAGCTGTGGAATATGCTTTTAAATCTTTTGTGAGTAATATACGCTCACAGAACTTATTGTTACGTATAGGTAATACCACGGCAATTGCATATATTAACAAAGATGGTTCCTCTCGATTTCCAAAACTTTCAGCCTTTGCAAAATTCATATAGCAGTGATGTGAATCAAGGGATTTATACTTTTTGCTTTTTATATTAATTCATTCGATAACGTTGTTGCGGATACTGAATCTAGAGTAGTTTCAATTGAAACTAAGTGGGAGATTAATTCTATATTTTTCTCACAGATTAAGAACAAGTTTAGACCATTTGAAATAGATCTCTTTGCATCTCATATTAATTCAAAGTGCGAGAGATTTGTTTCATGGTTTCCTGATCTTTTTGTTTTTGCCATTGATGCCTTTACATTGGAGTGAATTTTATTTCTATGCTTTTCCGTTTTTTGTACTGATCTCTAAAGTCTTAAGGAAAATTATAGATGATAAAGCAGAAGGCATTTTATTATTTCCTAGATGGCCAGCTCCACCATGGTTCCCGCTTTTCACTAAATTATGTATCTCGGATTTAGTTTATTTTGAACCAAATCCTAATCTGTTAATTTCTTCTTTTAGAAATCAACATCCGTCTTGGCAAACAATTTCCCTGGTTGCAGGGATATTGTCAGAAAAGTTTCCGACGAAAAGGTTTTCCGGAAGTAGCTATAGAAATAGCTTTTGCATCTCTTGCTACTTCGACTTTATATACAAAGCCTATTAAACTATGGTGGTTATCTTATATCGAACACAGATTAGAATGGTTTCAGCCAAAGGTTCTCAGTTTTTTATCAGCACAACTTCAAAATATTATAAATATGATAATATGGTACTCTTAATTCATATCGTTCTGCATTATCGTTAATAACTAATATTAATCTTCCGATGAAAGAATGAGGTGTTTCTTCAAAGGTGTATCTGTATTAAAACCGTTGAAATCAAAATATGCTTTAACGTCCGGCGCCCATTATTACATACCTGGTCTCCTTATGGCTACATGAATGTTTAAGCCTAGAGCTTCTCACTCGAAAGTTAGCTACTTTACTAATATTAGCATCAATGCAGAGAGTACAAACGCTGTCTCTTATAAAATGCAGTAACATTCAATTTTTATCGGATACTGTAATTATTAACATTCCTGATCGTCTGAAAACCTCAGGGATTAATCGATCTCAACCTTTAATGATATTCCGTCAAGATCAGGCTGCTTTATCTGTTGTATCGCTTCTGCGCTATTATATTCTTAATTCTCAGGATTTAATGCCAGAACCTCCTTTTGCCTTATTTGTAACTTTTAAAAAACCTATACGATTTTAAATCACGTCATTTAATATGTTTATAATGTATAAATTAGAATTTTATACGTTTGAGCGTGTTAAATGACGGGAGGCTTCTATTAGTTGTTATATAACTCTATCTACTAGTCTATTAGTCGTTGAAAGCTAACTCTTTCCGAGGGAGGAGTTAATACCTCCATTTTTATGACACATTCGCGTCATGCTAGCTCCTTCGCAGCGGCTTATGGAGGCATTACGGTTGACGAAATTCGGAATGCAGTTGGTCTAAGAACTTTTCGACTTTTGCGAAATTTTATAATAGGCCTCTAATGCCGGCGTCAGATATATCAGAAGCGATCATTTTAAACCGTTAAGTATAAAATGTTTATTTAGTTATTGTTTATAAGCTTACAATAGCATTTATTTTGAATGATATTGAACGTTGTCATTAAAGTCTATTTTGACATTTCTTTCTTTTAAGTGTTTAAAAATAAATAATTAAAAATTAATTAAATAATTTTCTTGTTACGCTTCCAGATAATTACTTTACTTACAGCCGCTTAAATTGTTATCTGTGAACAGCTACATTTATTTACTCGGACGAAATGCAGAGCATAATTATATGATCAAACGAACTCCAGAGTGAAGTTCGATCATAATTATGCGAATGCTTTCATCCGAGTAGAGATATCCTCCCAATCCCAGGAAATACTACATTTTTCTATCCTTGTCCTTTTTCGATTTGTGATAAGCTTTAAATCATGAAGTAACCAACATACTAAATAACATAGGTCGCACATACTAAGAAGCCTACACTTGCATTAAAAAATTTTTCTAGTCAAACTTTAAAAACGCTTGTTGAAAGGGAATATCATGACTACATTTATCTACTTGGACGAAAGCATTTACATAATTATGATTGAACTTCACTCTGGAGTTCGTTTGATCATATAATCATGTTTGCTGAGAGTATAATAGCTAGATTATATATTTACAACAAAATAGAACCATAGCACTACATATCCGAGTGTATTATTTTTAAACACTTAAGTGTGTAATTGGCTGAATCTATTTTTACATGTTTCTTACCGTTTCAAATCACGTCATTTAACACGCTCAAACGTATAAAATTCTAATTTATACATTATAAACACATTAAATGACGTGATTTAAAATCGTAAGAGACATATGAAAAGAGATTCAGCCAATTACACGTTCATGCGTTTAAGAATAACACACTCGGATTTGTAATGAGAATAGACAGTATCAACTACTTTATTAAATTTGATATGTAATGGCTAGGCAACAACTATATCACAAAACTGCATTTCTACATTTCAGTGAATAAAAGATGTGTTATTTCTTTCAGATGTCTTTAAAGCGATGCTGGATATCGAGAAAGATACAATACTATTTTGCAGGTTCCTTTTTCTTCTAATTAAATACATTAAATTAGAAATGCTATTACGGAGTAAAAGTGCGAACGTTAATGAATGGCTAATGCTAAACAATTATATGAAATAAAGAAAAAAAATTTTTTGTGATCGGAAAATTTTTTATTTAGCTCATCCAATTAGAAGAAAAGGAAAACGAAATTGTGTTATGTTGGTATTCAACATTGCCTTAAGGCATCTTTTAGTAATTTGTGCTGACTGAATAACGAGCTATAGAAAATATAATGTAGTCCATACTCTACCATATTCAAAAGCGAGTTAGTCAAAAGCTACTAGTTTTTTAATCAGTTTGACTAATTACATGTTTACTCGAGAGGGAGAGAAACTAGTTTCGCAGCTTCTTTGGATATATTCGGTTTTATAACAGATCGCGCTGAAACTGTTTACAACGAACTAAAGTAGCATTTTTTAAGGATTTTTAAAAGATAAGGAGAATAGCGGTAATTGGAGTAAGTCTAAAATCGGTCGAAATATGCAACGTATGACGAGCTCTGTGCTACGTCAATGTATTGATAAGATATGCAGTCGGCATTATATACGTTCTGTTATTACGTCAATAAATCCACTCTAAAAAAAGGTATGTAAGAGATTTGATTGTGCCGTTTTTCTACGATGCTGATTGGTTCTCTCGTTTAGCTCACTTCATGTGGGCTGTGGCTTGCTTCGTGTAGTTTTCACCTGTCAAATTATCAGGTAAATAACTGTCACCGCGTTGGTTAGCTCATGAAGAAAATAATACAGAAGAAATATAAGTTATAAGAATAGAAGAATAGAGAATAGAATAGTAGAGGAGAAAGAGGAAAATAAAAGGGCAGATAAAGAGAGAAGCATATTATTTAGGCAAAAATAAGGATAAGAATAAGGTAATTTAAAAGGTCATTGTAATGATAGATGTGAGAGTATTGATAGATTAAGTTTTACATAATACTCAGTTTTACTTTCATATACTTACATATACACACGTATATGGTCGGAAGTATTATAATTAAATCAATTATATAACCAAACAAATCTTATCTATAAGATTTTTTCATATAATGTATATTTCATATAATGCATATTTCATATTTTACGAAATATTTGTTATTAATATTATAAATGGCACTCTGTATATGAACTTCTTTTTTCCCAAGATGTTATATCGATTTTAATAAAACTCAAGAAGAAATATTTATGTTCTAAAAAGATTATTTTTTATTAGGTTATGTGTATCCATTGTTTCTCTTAAAATAAATATTTTAGAAAAGGTGCATAAACAACACATCCCTAGAGCTTTTAGACCCGAAGTCTAAAGGCTCTAGTTATATAATTCTATCATTATAACCAGAGTTACGTATGCGATTTTTAACATTATGTATTATGTATAAAACTAAAAGTCGCGCAAATCTTGGTCTAAAGAAAGATATATCTGACTAAATACAGACAAAACAATTATATTTAATTTCAATATGATTTGAACACATTTTCGATGCAGTCTGAAACGCAGCTGATGTCAAATCAGAAAAATTATTTTTAAATATTTCTCAAAAGATAAGTTTTTTCTTATTAAACATTGGCTATATAAAGCCTTATCAGGTTAGTATTAAAGATGAATGATTGTGAATTAGAACCAAACTTCGATAAAACAAGCAACTGATTTTGGTTTCTGTTATTTTGGTTGGTCAAGTTCAGGAGTGCGAATAATTAATCATTTTTTAAAATAATTATCGCATTTAATTAATGATTAATATGAGCCAATTTAATTAGAGACCATTTAATTCACAATTGATTTCAACAAATTCAATAGAAAGCCGATTGACGATTGATTTGAACAAATTGTTTAGTTAACAATTAAACTTAGCAAATTTTAAGACTGTTTGAGTGACGATTAATGTGAGTGAATTTAATTGATTTAATTATTTCAATTGAAGATTGTTCCACGATAATTAGTATGACCAATTACCCTCTCAACGCAGATCCTATTTGATGTTTCTCAATCATTAACATCTTTCACGATGCCACGAGATGCTTTAGATATATGAATATTATACACAAACTAATTATAACCTCAAATAATTGAATACTGAGTATTGAGTAATTGAATGCTTATTGATTAAATCGATTAAATCTCCACATTTTAGTCGTCAATTAAACGATCTTTAATTAGATTTGTTAAGTTCAATTGTCAATTGAACAACCTTTTCCCTTCGCTTATGACAGTCGTCAATTAAATATTATCTGATTAATTTTACTCGAATCACTTGTCAGTCAGTAAAAATAAAACAGATTTGTTCAAATCAATTACTAAATTAGAAAAACTTAATTAATATTTTTGAAATTCTAGTTAAGTTCTAATTTTCAGTAATTTGATAAAGTTTTTATGTAAATATTATTTTAGTTAGAACAGGGATTATAGAACAGAATATCCTTTGGATATAGAACAGAATATCCTTTGGATTCACTCCTCCAGATCAAATATGAAACAAATCGTTGTTCATGAAGATATAGGGAAGACTTCGGGTCTAAAGATTCTAAGGATGTTTTTTTTCATGTACCTTTTTTGATTCTAGAACATTACAGGCGCGCGCTATGCGCGCGTTATTTAGCATCTTTATCATTACAATGTGTGACCTTTTAAATTAACTTATAAAATTACTTTATTCTTATCCTTATTTTTGTCTAAATAATATGTTTCTCTCTTTGTCTATTCTTTCTTTTTCTTCTTTCTCCTCTACTCTTCTATTCTTTATTCTTCTATTCTTATAATTTATATCTCTTCTGTATTACTAGATTTGAGGCTTTCACGGCCATTGATACAATGTCTAGGTATAGCTTCCGGAATGGAGCCGTGTCTTGAATCAGCGATGTGCCGACGTTTCGCAAACGTTGCAGTTTGCATCATCAGGGCTGAGAACTCTGATACTGAGCTCCCTTGGGTAAAGGTTGTCCTTATATGTCTAGGTATAGCTTCCGGAATGGAGCAGTGTCTTGAATCAGCGATGTGCCGACGTTTCGCAAACGTTGCAGTTTGCATCATCAGGGCTGAGAACTCTGATACTG
>NW_022639507.1:189470-197725 GCF_010583005.1 Odontomachus brunneus | reverse complement strand
TTTCGCAAACGTTGCAGTTTGCATCATCAGGGCTGAGAACTCTGATACTGTATCAGAGTTCTCAGCCCTGATGATGCAAACTGCAACGTTTGCGAAATGTCGGCACATCGCTGATTCAAGACACTGCTCCATTCCGGAAGCTATACCTAGACATATAAGGACAACCTTTACCCAAGGGAGCTCAGTATCAGAGTTCTCAGCCCTGATGATGCAAACTGCAACGTTTGCGAAACATCGGCACATCGCTGATTCAAGACACGGCTCCATTCTCTTCTGTATTCTTTTCTTCATGAGCTAACCAACGCGATGACAGTTATTTGCCTGATAATTTGACAGATGAAAACGACACGAAGCAAGCCACAGCCCATATGAAGTGAGCTAAGCGAGAGAACCAATCAGCATCGTAGAAAAGCAGCAATAATTAAATCTCCTTTTAAATATCTTTTTTTAAAGTGGATTTATTTTAATAAAAACAGTAGATACAACATAGTGGAAAAATAACATCTTTAGAACTTATACTTCTTCTTGAGTTTTATTAAAGTCGATATAATATCCCGGGAAAAAAGAAGTTCATATACAGGGTAACCATTTATAATATTAATGACAAATATCTCGTAAAATATGTATCATACAAAAAAATATTACAGACAAGATTTGTTTGGTATTAAAGAGGACATAAGATGACATTATTAGTTATATTATTAGTTATATTATTAGTTATATTATAAGTGGCATTACTAAAGGTCAAACAAAGGTCAACTATATTTTTTGAAAACCTCTATTTTTATGATTTATATAAAAATAAAGATAAAAACAAATACTTCAAGCAAATACTTCAAACAAATGTTATTCGAAACATTGTTTTTATTAAATGTAAATTTTTTAATCTTGCAATTTTTCAAATTTGCAATCGACTTTAAAGAAATGTATAATTTGTTTCATGATATTTTTATATGCATCTATGAAATTATTGAAAAGATTTTTGAGTAAACATGACAATTTTATTAAATAATATATATTTTACTAAATAATATATATTTTGATTAAAACAATTTAATAATAAGGAATAATTTCTCTAAAGATAAGCTTTATTGGTTATAATAGTTTATTATTTAAGTTTATATTTTTATATGATTACACAGGGTGAACCATTTATAATATTGATGACAAATATCTTATAAAATATACATCATATAAAAAAATATTATAGATAAGATTTATTTGTTATTAAAGGGGACACACACACACAAGATGCCACTATCAGTTATATAGGGTGTCCCTTTTTAAAAATACACTCTGATAATTCAGCCAAGCATATTTAGCAAAAATCTTTCAAATAAAAGTAATATGGTTCGATGGAGGACATAAGAAGGTACCATTGGTTTGACCTTGCATGGTGCCATCAAGGTCAGGTTAAGGTCAATTTTGCTTTTTTAAATAGAAATATATATTTTTTTACGGAATTTTATTCTATATAAAGAAACAAACAACTTTTGTTTGAAAATATTTTTTATACGACCTTTATTTTCTGAGATATTACGGAAATATTTATAAAATTATTGGTTTCAATAATTTTTTACTCGAATTCTATCAACTTTACCAAAAAATAGCAAGAGATAAAAATTTTTTATTTTTTTCTTATTATTTTCTTCTTGTAGAGCTCTGAGAATTTTTTCAAAATTTTTTAATTAATCTTTTAGTACTTTAAAAAAATGCAAGAAAATGCAGTACTAAAAAGTTAATTAAAAAATTCTAAAAAAATTTTCGGAGTTCTATGAGAAGAAAATAGAAAATTTTTATCTCTTACTATTTTTCGGTAAAGTTGATAGAATTCGATTAAAAAATTATTGAAACCAATAATTTTGTAGATACTTCCGTAAATATCTTAGAAAATAGAGGTTGTATAAAAAATGTTTTCAAACAAAAGTTGTTTGTTTATTTACATAGAATGAAATTCCGTAATAAAAAAATATATGTTCCTATTTAAAAAAGTAAAGTTGACCTGACGTTGGCGGCGCCACGCAAGGTCAAACCAATGGTACCTTCTTATGTCCTCCATCGAACCATATAATTTTGTCTGAAACATTTTTGCTGAATATGCTTGGCTGAAGAATTATCAGAGGGCATCTTTTAAAATGGGACATCCTATATTATAGAAAGCTTTAATATAAATCAAACAAGAATTAACTATATTTTTCTTAATGAAAACCTTCTATTTTTTATTGTTTTATGCGAAAATAAGGATAAAAACAAATATTTTTTATTCGAGGCATTTTTTTATTAAATTCAAATTTTTGTTGATCGACTTTGAAGAAAAATATGTTTCTTGATATTTGCACACGTATCTATGAAAAGATCTATGAGAATATGCGACAGCGTATTGTTGATGCGTGTACTTTTATTATTTCACAAACTTTACAAAACACCAAATGGAGTTTCAAGAAATATATTGCAAAATGCATTGAAGTTAATGGCCATTATTTTGAATATTTTATATAATAAATAGTTTATATTTTTTTGTTGGCTAGAAGGAGGAGGGCATACTAGGTGGCGGCGGGACGCCGTGCGTTCTAGATCTGCGTATCTTTTCGTTTCAGAGAGAGAAAAATATCGAGAGTGCGGTCTTGCTAAGCCGGTACTCGAACCCGGGTCTTTCGCTTGCCGGGCGACTGCTCTAAACCACTGAGCTACCTGACACCCCACGCTCACGACACTCTCCTCTCCCTAGATAACGCTCAGAGATGCCGTTCGGAAGCGACATCTCTGGTGCGATTCCGAGCGCACGGCAACTACAGAGAGAAACAATGTTACTATACAAAAAATTCTATATTCTTTTAAATTTATTTTTATATATACAAACATTTATAAAGTAGTATTAATTACTATAAAGAATAAAGCTTATCTTTAAAGAAATTACTCCTGTTTTACTATTAAATTTTTTTAATAAAAAAAATATATATATTATACAAAGTGTCCAGTAATTCATAAATAAGTCATAAGTGTACAGATAGATTAAGTTAAACTGAACAAAAAATTCCTCTACCAACAACCACGTAAAATTTTGGAAAAATGGTAGAAGACTTTTTTATACAGTTTGACCTAATATACAAGCATACAGTTAGTAACTGGCATGATAAAACAGTTCATTTAAAACAAAATATTAACAATAACTGTCTTAAAGCTAGATTTGAGGCTTTCACGGCCATTGATACAATGTCTAGATATAGCTTCCGGAATGGAGCCGTGTCTTGAATCAGCGATATGCCGACGTTTATTGAAACTGTCTTAAAGCTTATATTGATCCGATTCTTCGGTCTACCCTACTTTATCATTATAACTATCTAATTCTGATTATGATCTCTGATTTGTTTTACTGTATTTGTTTGTACTATATTGATTTTCAATATTTCCACTTTGGAAATTGTATAGTTTATTTTACGAAGTTGTTTGTTTTCTGGCTTGCTGATAAATTTTCTGGCTTGCTCTTAAATTTTTTTCATAAAGTCATTATAACAACAATTACACTTTTACAGGTTATAATATAGTTATAGAGATTATGAAAACCTACTACAGTGTAAAACTAAGTTGCATGTGCGTTATATCAACATTACTTAGAGAAGATTATCTTTTTTCCGCCCTTTATTTTAAATGAAATCATTGCTATTTTATTTATAAGACATATCTGCAAATAGACAACATAAAGAACTCTTTTGATAAACGTCTTTCAGAAAGATAACTTAAAGAATTATCTTCCTTTCCACAATACTCATTGGGAACATACTTTTAAGAGGGTATTCTAGTGTGAATGCCCGTTTTCAAGGCGATTTTTGGGAATTAATTTAAAGCAAATGGTTAAACAGAGTTAATATTTTACATTGACATTTCTTCATTTTTGAAGAAACATCTCAAATTTTGTCAAAGCTTTATATTCAAAATTGAAAGAAATACAAGTGGACAAAACAAGTCATGTTGTAAAATTATCTTCCATCGGGCGAATTTATTGCCGCCGTCCTCGTCATCTGAAATAAACGAATTTGCGTTTATTTTGTTCTTTATGAACGTAGATATCACTCGAGCTAGAATAAAATAATTTGAAAAAAAATTAACAAAATGACGGTGCTTGAAAAATAGTAGTCTGATTTTTACTCAAAAATTCTAACTATTAGCGATCCGGAAAAATAGTAATTTTAAAGATATCAAAAAGATTCTAGTTCAGGCGATAGTCGAATACGTGCACTATATGTGTGTAAAAGCGCAAGTTGATCAGCTCAGTAGAGTTTCCGAGATAAATACTCGCCCAATTTTAAAATGTCGTTTCGAGAAAAACGCGTTTAAAGATTCTCATACACTTATGAGGTGGATAATGAATAATTAGAGTAACCCTTAATCAGCTATACCAGAGCCATACAAGAGACCTCAAGTTCATAAAACCCATGTTTGTCAATCTCCTCTTGTCTTTTGGCAATTCTTGCTTTTTTCGACTCATGCGACGAGTGCTGCTCCGAACGTTTAACTCGCTTGTTGTCTCTATTATCCGTGAGGAATTTTGCATTTTGGCCGATTTGTAGTCCTATTACGTCTATTATTTTTAAAATTGTATGAAATCCTTCATTAAACAGGCATACAGCCAAAAAAGTTATAACTTCAATCGTCTTCTTTCCACAATACAGATGTTTTGGTGCAATTGTCCAAATTAATGAATTTAAACTTTGGTTATTATTCTAAGTAAATAATCTGAGGCATCGCTATAATAAATCATAGGTAGTTAAATCTTTGTAATTAGGCGACATTTAACCCTTCGTCATTCATCTCGCGATTGGCGCGCCGTATGGAGGCTGCGTCTTTTAAACCTCTATAACTCGGTCAATTTAACGAATTTCATCTTAATATTTTAGGGACATATATTTTCAAAACTTTAAACTATAAAAATACGTAAAAAAAGAAAAATCAATTTTTTGGACCCGTCACACTAGAATATCCTCTTAATAAATAAAATAAAAATAATTGATAAATAAAACTTCTTGTGCATTTACTATCGAAAAAAATTATTTGATAGTTAAAACTGATAATAAAAAATTATTTCAATATTATATTTTAGACATCATAAATAAGAACTCTATATGTTGACATACTCTAGACTATATGTCTACATATCTTAAAGATGTTTAATTTGAGATAATTTTTAAAGATATTATCATTTTCGAAATATCTTTTTGTTTTTAAAAAACGATACATTAGATAACATTCTGACAACTTTTTCTTATCTTATGGAAATCTTTCTAAGAGAGTTATCAGGTTCAAATGAAATATCTTTTAAATATTTTTTTGATAGCATATTGTTATCTGCATAATTAGGCAACTACATGTCATGAGTATAAGCTAATCCTTTAAAAAATTCAAGTAACACAGTTTGGTTATATTAGGTGCGACAGCAAATAATTTTTGTTTTTAAAAAACGATGCATTAGATAATATTCTGACAACTTTTTCTTATCTTATAGAAATTTTTCTAAGAGAGTTATCAGGTTCAAATGAAATATCTTTTAAATATTTTTTTAATAGCATATTGTTATCTGCATAATTAGGCAACTACATGTCATGAGTATAAGCCAATCCTTTAAAAAATTCAAGTAACACAGTTTGGTTATATTAGGTGCGACAGCAAAAACATGGTTAATATAACGTCCTGCAAGCCTTAATTAGAGCTATTTGGCAGCAAGTACAATTATGCTGTATTTTTAGCTGCGAAAGCACTGTATCAGGTTATAAAAAAATCAATATGCAGCCATAACTATTTTATTAGGTTGTCGGAAAAGTCATGACGTATTTTTTCTATGTTTTTCAAAACTCATTTATTTATATAAAGAACAAAGATCAATCAATGATATATTGTCCGTTTTGTTCGATAACCTTTTGCCATCTTTCAGTGAGCTTCATAATTCCTCGTTCATAGAAGGACCTGTTTTTGAAAATTGAACAAGGTGCTGATTTACACACTCATCTGAATTACTCATTTGAATTGAACGTTATACCACGCAAGGAGTTTTGAAGAGAGCGAAACAAGTGGAAGTCTGACGGCGCAATGTCAGGCGAGTATGGTGGGTGTGGTAACACATCCCATCCAAGCTCCAATAATTTTTGACGGGTGATCAAACTTGTGTGTGGTCTCGCGTTGTCGTAATGGAACACAACTCTTTTCACAACGATTAACAAGCTTTAGACGTTTCTGGATGATGGATTCGTTCAAACTGTCCAATTGCCGACAGTACATATTCGAATTGATTGTTTGGTTCCTTAGTAAGAGCTCAAAAACACGACACCTTTAAAATCCCACCATAATGAGAGCATAACCTTCTTCTGATGAATGTTTGCTTTTGATGTCGTTTGAGGCAAATCATCACGTCGGGACCAAGACCGTTTGCGCACTACATTGTTGTAAACAATCCACTTCTCATCACCAGTTATCAATCGCTTCAAAAAAGGATCGTTTTCCTCACATTTAATGAGCATATCGCAGATGTTTATACGCCGTCAAATGAACTTCTTTGAGTTCATGAGGAACCCAAATATCGAGCTTGCTTACGTATCCCAGCTTCTTCAGGTAGTCGTGAACGCTTGAATGATGGATGTTCAATGTATCTGCAAACTCTCGTGTCGTGTAACGTGGGTTTGACTCGATCAATGCCTTTATTTTGTCGTTATCAACCTCGATAGGCTTCCCTGACCGAGGAGCGTCTTTGAGATCAAAATCACCAGCACGGAATTTCGTAAACCATCGTTGGCACTGACGTTCTTACAGCATTATTACCGTAAACTTTATGCAACTTTTCACAAGCTTGACGCGCGTTCTTCCCTTTACGGAAATAAAACAGTAATATATGGCGAAAATGCACAGTTTGGTCTTCCATCTTCAACTTGTTATAAAATCTTCAAAACTCAACCAAATCGCTCAATTTTTTTTTTTAGAATGAAGCTAGTACTGTCAGCTATCAAATGACATAGTAATAACATAGATGCCAATGACTCTAGTACTTCCAACAATAAACTAGCGCCATCTGTTGCAAAAATACGTCATGACTTTTCCGACAACCCAATAGCTATACTAATAGCTATAAAATCATTGTGACAATTATCAAAGAAACTGAAAGCAGCAGTCATTTTAGCTGCGTTAATTGGTGTTAAGATGTTGTGGCAGTAAGAATAAAAACATCATGACAATTATAAAGAAAAGTTAAAACTAGCTTCAGTCATTTTGTTTCTTTTAAGTTATCATGCACGCGCACCGTAAATCATGATTATGTATGCGCATGGAAAGATGCTAAAATATAGCCAAAATAGCTGTAATCTAGTTGTAATTTATGTTACAGCGAAAGCAAAAAGTAATGTGATTATTAATTTTATGTTAAATCTAGCATATATCAGCGATGGTTAACCCCTTCGCTGGCAATGACGCCAATTGGTGTCATGCATTTATTTTGCGATTCAATGATGCAAATTTTGTCATATTCTGTATATAGGGATTTTTGGGGTCTCTGAATACAATTTTGAAGTCAGAATTGTAAAATTCAAAATGGTGAATCCAATATGGTGGATCGTTATATTCGAAAAATGAAACATCTTGTTCGATTTTATTAAACTTTAGTATAGAGAAGTTTTTGGGGTCGCTGAATACGATTTTGAAGTCAAAATTGTAAAATTCAAAATGGCGGACCCAATATAATGTATCCAATATGATCATAAATTCGAAAAATAATACAAAACTATAATACAAAACTATAAAAAATAATACAAAACTATAAAAAAACAAAAAAATACAGAAATAATACAAATTATAAAAATAATAAAAATATAAAAAACAAAAATAATAAAAATAGTAATATAAAACTACAAAAAAACTAAAATGTATAAAATTCTACCGCGCAGCCTCTTCGTGACATATTCCGAGGTCATGATTCTAGAATCATCAACTAATGCCGGAGGTAAAAAATGTAAAGTTGAGTATGCTAAAAGATAAGTATTGTGATATAACAATTCTCTCATAAATCCGCCATATTGGATTTGCCATTTTGAATTTTACAATTCTGATCTCAAAGTCGTATTCAGCGACCCCGAAAATCCCTCTATACCAAGTTTTAATGGAATCTAACAAAATATTTTATTTTGCGAATATATGATCCGCCATATTGAATCCATTTCGAATTTTACAATTCTAACCTCAAAATCGTATTTAGCGACTCAAAAACCTTCTGTATACTA
>NW_022639507.1:187786-189460 GCF_010583005.1 Odontomachus brunneus | reverse complement strand
ATCAGAAGGGTGTGATCTATTATGAGCTGCTAAAACCTGGCCAAACCGTTAATACTGAACGCTACCGACAACAAATGATCGATTTGAATCAAACTTTGCGTGAAAAACGACCAGAATATAAAAAAAGACAACACAAAGTGATTTTGCTTCATGATAATACACCATCACACACAGCAAAACTGGTCAAGGAAACGATTGAGACGTTTAGTTGGGAAATACTTTCGCATGCGGCTTACTCACCAGACTTGACTCCGTCCGATTACTATTTATTTGCATCGATGGGACACGCACTTGCTAAGCAGCGCTTCACTTCTTACGAAAATGTACGAAAATGGCTCGATGACTGGTTTGTCTCAAAAGAGCAACAGTTTTTTTGGTGTGGCATCCACAAATTGTCAGACAGGTGGGAAAAATGTATAGCTGGTGATGGGCAATACATAAAATATTTTTCACCATTTTCATACAATAAACGTGTATTTTCTATACAAAAATTCCGGTTTCATATTTACATACCTGGTAGACTGATATAAATAGACTATGCATAAGTATACTTTCAGACTTCATAGATTTATATTTATTTTATAGCGCCTTATTTAGTTGGAAATACTAATTAATATATGTGATCGAATACTATGTCATTATATTTTTCTACTGATCTTTCGTTGTTTTATCTCCTTTACATATCAATCTAAGGAAAAATGGGATGATATGAGGCACAATTCGCAAAAGTGAAATAAATAGTAAACGGATAGTAAAAAAACGAATATCACGTCTAATATCCTTATAATATATAATTTTAATAAATAATATGAAGTTAAGTTCCAAACTATAAACATATAAAAAAACTAAGGAAATAAAAATCGTTTGCGATATATCACCCACCTAGGAGGGTAATATGCTGCTTGAGACTGTGAGATATGGCGCATATCTAAGATATCTTTCCTATATAGATTTTTGTAATTAGTGCGTCATATCACCCTTGTACGAAAAACGTTATATCTTCCATCGGTTAGAAAGAAAGAACACATGCACTTAGATAAGAGATAAGACATCTTAGACTAAAGTCGCCGCTTTAATATAATCTCCTTTCTATTTACTTTCTTCTGTTATAGCGCAATTCACGATGAAAAAAAAGAATATTATTGCTATGAAACTTTTAGTATAATCCAACGAAATTTCGTGATTCTTGTAGTGTGCCATATTGACAAAAAAATTGTAATTCAACCAAAAACTGAGTTCTAAATACGACAATTGGATATAATAATTTCTTAATGTTTAACTATCATACCATATTAGCGTCGATCTCATCATCCCTCTTTATATCGGAAATCTAGATATTACGTCATATCTCCCGTTGCGTCATATGCTACTTTCCCTCTCATCAAATATATATTTCATGTTTATTTATTTATTTCATTAATTACTTATTTTGTTGTACGTATTTTTCTAATATGTACAACAATACGTATACAATACGTAACAATACGTAATAATACGTATTTTTCTTATCTCTATATCTGTAATTGAGATTTTATATTTATATTGATTTCATATTGATGAGATTTCATATTGTTTCTGTTTGTTTATCATTCACGATATAATTTATTCTACTTATATACATTAAAGGATTTTTCCGTTAATAAAGATTTAAGAATTGAGAATATAGTAAAATAG
>NW_022639507.1:186743-187776 GCF_010583005.1 Odontomachus brunneus | reverse complement strand
TTTGAATTTTACAATTCTGATCTCAAAGTCGTATTCAGCGACCCCGAAAATCCCTCTATACCAAGTTTTAATGGAATCTAACAAAATATTTTATTTTGCGAATATATGATCCGCCATATTGAATCCATTTCGAATTTTACAATTCTAACCTCAAAATCGTATTTAGCGACTCAAAAACCTTCTGTATACTAAGTTTCAAAAAAATTCTCCGATTTTTTTCTCTGCCCATCGGGTACAAATAGTGGAATGAACGTGCCAGCGAAGGGATTAAGTGGACCCATGTGTTCATTTATGCGGTTCTAAAATTATTACTTAAGGATCTGTATATAATTCTTTAAACAATATACTTATAATTTGCATCCGCGATAGTATACTTATATAGGTTATCATTTTTTGTAGCAAAATAGCTATGCAACCAAATGATTGCGGCTACGTTTTCAAAGCTTAAAAATGTTTTGTTGCTACAACGTTGTTAAAACATCATAACCATCTTGAAGCAGTTACTGTGCTAGACAAAAATTCTGCGGTTTAAGCTGCGACAATGTTATTACAAAACTTACAATGTTATTACAATGTTTTTCCAAAACTTCAGTGCTACTTGAGAATGAATATATTGTCCTCACAAAAGAGGAGAATAATATAATCTGAGAAATAGAATATCTGATCTCTTTTTTATTTATATTATAATATCTTTAATAATTATATATTGATTGCTCAACAGTATTATTAAAGATATTCGAAAGGAAATACAACTTAATATTCTATTTAGACCTAGGACAGTATCCTTTCTTTCATTGTACCCAGTACAAAACAACACACATATAATCTATACCAGGTCTGTAAATATGAAACCGGAATTTGTCCATAGATCGCCCTAGCTGTCAATGTAGTTACCGTCAAACCGCGTCATTGGCGCCATTTCCTTGTTGACATCTCTGACAAAGATTTTCAACTCACAACAATACAAGTTTCATACAACAGCATAGTTTGTAATAGCGTTGAACATGTCGAATTTTGTGCCTGGAAACTACGA
>NW_022639507.1:185399-186733 GCF_010583005.1 Odontomachus brunneus | reverse complement strand
ATATATATATATATATATATATATATATATATATATATATATATAAAAGATATATATGTACAAGATATACACGAAAAGAGTAGCGTGATTGTATTAGTGCTTTAACATAACATTTTGACGATTGCCTCTATGTTATCAACATTTTTGGAGTTCATCGTTCACTTTACCACTTCTTTAAGTGCCGTGCTTAATTGTTTTCTTACCGAGAATTGGTGCAATCGCTTTGTTTTAATTGACAGTACACACTCCGTTCGATTATTCACATGTCGATGTCATGAATTTCTCCGATTTTTCGACGTAGAAAAATCAGTCCGGCAATCGTGATTTCCCAAGAGATTCGATCGTGATTATTGAAGTGGACTGAATCATTGATAACCAACGAGCTAACAACGAGAATTATTAACGAGCTTGCCGAATGAACAATTTCCACTAAAACATCTGCGAATAATCCGGAAATGAGGCGGTTAATGAGTATTAATTAAATTTCGAGCAGCGATCTGGCAGGTAATATCCGCAGAACAAGACAGAATAGAAATTTTACGAGTCGTGCTCTTGCTGGGTTATTTTTAGAGAAGTTTACATCCACGCTGGGACCAACGACGCTATGAAAAACTATAGGTGCCATTTATGAGGCTATACATTAGATGGAAAAATGAACAAAAATTACATTTTCTGCGGCAACAATAACGTCTTTCTTCAAATAAATGAAATGTCCTTCAGGGATGTATTTCAGCTTTTTTGTTCGCGATATCTCTTTTATTTCCTTTTTGATATTAAACATTTAAATACTAGCCGAGACCATTTCAAATTCACTTTAAATGCAGTCGTGCGTTTCATTATGTAAATGATATTTCTTTCTCTTCAATCGGTTTCTTTCGAATTCGAATGCCGTTGATCTGTTTAGCTCCTTTACGTGTGCACCACATTGCATACTGAGATACGCGGCTCATACGAGCGGAATGGTCCAGCGGAGTGGCTGAGCGAACGATCACGGAATTTTCGCCGATAATTCCGCATTGTCCAGCGACTCGATTTTTCGCGATATCGTAGGATTATTATACCGAGAGCCGAGTACAAAGCGGCGAAAATGAGGGTCAAAAAAGCAGAACGGAGGTGCCGAATTAATTTCGCCACTGTCAGGGATTCGTTCCGCGCGATCGAATCACAATTCCACGGTTCTCGTGATTGTGCTCGTGCAATAACGAAATTTATTAAGCGGAAACACGGAATAAACGTCATTCGCTGCTTAAATCTGCTTTGAGGAAGCAAACGAGCGAGAAAGAGAGAGAGAGAGAGAGAGAGAGAGAGAGAGAGAGAGAGAGAGAGAGAGAGAG
>NW_022639507.1:184471-185389 GCF_010583005.1 Odontomachus brunneus | reverse complement strand
AGAGAGAGAGAGAGAGAGAGAGAGAGAGAGAGAGAGAGAGAGAGAGAGAGAAGGAGAGAGAGAGGAAGAGAGAGAGAGAAGAGAGTGTATCTCTTTTTAAAACGCCGGTTGTAGCGATGTTCAGATAACTCTGAAACAAAAGCTTTGCGAAATAGCCATGTGTTTCATTATTGCGCGTTTATTTACTACGTTCGGAAATAAAATATATGACCTACAGTCTCGTGTTGTCTGCGTATAATGTGTACAATCGAGAGCGAGATAGTTTGAACACTTTTTTATACTAAAATTAGTAACCCATTTAGTTGTCATCTAGTTGTCATATTTAGGAATCATTATTCACAAACTTGCACGGTAATCAGTTATGACAGGAGCCGAAAATGATAATATGTGTCGCGAAAGAAAATTTTATCAAGGCAACGTAAAAACATGTTCATACATCTGAGAACCTAGTAAACAAAGAACATTAGATCAACATCTTGAAATATTAGTTTTACGCGTATTTCTTAAATATTTTTGTTTAATATTTTAAAAACATTTCAAAGATATTACCGGATAATACGATGTCTTTGATTATTACAAAAATATTTTAAAAATATTAAAGTATTGAAGTTATTCGTAATAATGTTAATACAACGTTAAAAATTACATATTAAGAAACGTTGCATGTTATTAAATATCGTTGCAATAACGTTCTATTAATGATTTTTTGATAACTGGAAATATTCTAGGTTAAATATCGTTGCAATAGTGGTGCTCAAAGAATTAGAAAATCTTGTACTTTTATAATATATGAGACATCAGACATCTGATGAAAATAATATGACAGAAAGGGAGAGGAAGAGGGAGGGAGGGGGAGGAGATGAGAGAAAGAAAGAGAGAGAGAGAGAGAGAGAGAGAGAGAGAGAGAGAGAGAGAGAG
>NW_022639507.1:183033-184192 GCF_010583005.1 Odontomachus brunneus | reverse complement strand
GAGAGAGAGAGAGAGAGAGAGAGAGAGAGAGAGAGAGAGAGAGAGAGAGAGAGAGAGCTTGTATTACTTTTATACACTTACCTTTTTATTGGATTTGTAGTATCGTCCTGGATTTAAATTGTATCGTCGAATATCTTTTATTATTTGAACTACAAAAATCTTTTCAATTGTTTTCAATTGTTAAACACTAACGGTTTAACTCGAAATAATCTTAGATATTTTAACTAGATAGTAACTTAGATAATCTTAGATATATTAACACGTTTTTACACTGACTTAATAAAATTTATTTTCACATCACATACTGTTAATTTGATTTCATAACCAATTACTACGCAAGTTCGAGAGCAATGTTCTTCGAATATGACAATTAGATGGGTTATTAACTTTACTAGGAAAAAGAATGTACAAACCACTTCATTCTTGACTGTACCTTTTATTAATTTTTCATTTCATTCTCCATTGGCGATTATTTTTAAGATTAAATAATACATGACATTTTTTTATCTACCTACACCGTGAAACTCGCGGATTAATACGACGTTTCCACTGTCTTCTCGCGCCATCCCGTACTTTACTTCTTCTCTCGCGGTCGCTCGATTTCCGCGAAAAATTTCCGCGCTATTATCGCGGTCGCAAAAGTTTGCCGCGCAAAAAACTATTATCCCACTTCACGATACATGTATAGCAACCGTGCGAGAAGAGCCGCATGGATATAGCTGCCGAAAAACGCTGCAGCTGCGGCAGGCGTTTGCCCGTCCGTCCGTCTGTCCGCTTCACCCTCTTGTCTCTTTCCCCTCCCCCCAACCCTGTCCTGCCGCGTGCCCGACTCGTCCGTTGCATTCTGATTAAAGTAACGCCGATGTTACTTAATAACTGGGTTTATTAGATTTCCGTTAATAAATGGCGCCGCGGTCTCCTTATTACGTCGCGCTGAGCCCGCGCGCGCTTGGACGATGTAAATTTTAATAAAAACTCGCGTGCAACGCGTGTGCGCCGTTCCGCGCCGGCCGCCATTAATTACGTCCCTTCAGCGGGACGCATAAAGGGCGAGTAAAGCGAGTTACGAGGGTAATCTACTCCCTTCGTTATGCCGCCCTAAGATTTAAAACACCTCGTTACGAACGCGATGCATGTCTCTCTCCCCCCCCCCCCCCCC
>NW_022639507.1:164557-183021 GCF_010583005.1 Odontomachus brunneus | reverse complement strand
CCCCACATCTATTTCTCTCTTTCCTTTTTTCCTTCCCTCTCGCATTCTTCTTTCCTCCGTTCTTTTTTAATTTCACGGAAATGGCAAATTGCGCGCATTACCACATTTATACGAGCGATAAATAAAGTAATTTGCCTTTTTCCTACAAGGGGGTGGGAAATAGTAAGATTTATTTTATCCTTGGTCCTCTTCATGAGATATCTACTTCAGCAAAGATTGTCCTTTTCTCTCTCTCTCTCTTTTGCAATTGAAATATCTACACATACAAATGTAGAGATATTATAAATGAAAAAGAAAAAAAATATATATACACATAAATACACACATATATAGTGTGTGTGTACACATATATGTATACATACGAAGAAAACATTATAATAAAAATTACTGCAAAATTGTGTAATCGAAGAACATGTCAATATTCTGCTTCAATTTATTGTGCCGTTCATGTGTGTTTTTGCGTCTTAGGAATTTTTCCAAACTATTGAAAGATTTAGCAAAATCTTATTTAGCAAGATAAATTCTATTGGCAAACTATTCTTGCACTATTAAAGAACATAATAATATAGAAAATTTATATACGAAAAAAACTATAATATTCTTTCCGTGTTTATTTATAAGGATGAGTTAGTAACTACCCAAGTAGAAATTTACTACTGGCATCAAAGTGACCCAGTACCGATTTATGGTAAATATTACTGGCATAGTACCAGATGCCAGTACGGATTTAGTATTGGTGTGATACTGGGATGATAGAAAAGGGCTAGTATCAGAAAACAGTACTGCCAGTACCGAAAATTAGTACTGTAGTATAAAAAAAAGTATTGATTTGTAGCACTGGGGAAGTACCTATTCCCAGTACTGGGCCAGTATCGATTCTTAGTAATTTTTATACAATTATTAATATCACAACTATATAATATGGAAAGAAAGATTAGACCACTGAGCTATCTAAGTTTCGCATTAGTGACCTCTACCGTTTTCCCATAAATGACATTGGTATCGTCCGTTTTTCGATACCGACACAATACTGGCCTAATATCCTCTATTGGTAGATTGTATACGATTTTTATCTGAGTATCCAGTACTGATTCTACGAACAGGGCCAATGTCAATAAAACAGTTTTTTTTATACTGGGTCAGAGAGTATCGAAAACACAAACGACAAATACTTTTCAGCCCCAGTATACGTACGGTACGATTATCCAGTACCAAACCTTAGTACGGAGCCAGTACCAATAATACGGTTTTTTTTATATTAGGCCCAGTACTGAGCCAGTACCAAAACCGGACATCCACTTTTCAGTATCAACCTAGTATTGGGCCATTTCTCCGTAGTGACGAAACGTATACGATTCCTACTTGTGATATTGTCATTCGGAATATCTTTGAAAGAAAAACAAAGTTGACTTTCAAATCTGTGAAGTTACTTTACCAGAAAAAGAAAACGGCTTATAACGGTAACACTTTTTTTAACCTTTTCGTTGCGTATGAAAAACTGAATGCCGCTCCGGGTGCGGCACATTTTTTTAGTTAAATGTTGCTAATAAGAGGGAGCGCCAAGTGGCGTCATCCAGTGACATAGTCAGGGGCTGAGAGGGCTGCAGCCCCCCCTCGAAATTAATTTTCTGGATTACGCTAAGTGTGAGAAAAATGTTTTCGAATGACCTTTTTTTTGCTCGTCAAAAATAAAAAGTACAGCCTTCCCCCGAAACTTTTTTCTGGCTACGCCACTGGCGTCATCCGCACAGAATGGGGGATAGGAATGTCGATTGGCACCATCCGCAGTGAAAGTATTAAACAGAGTGATGAAACAAAGTGTTAAGAAGAGTATCTGCTTTTTGCTTCGAAAATATTCTAGATGACAATAGTTACGGACACCTTTACCGTATCTTTATAGTTAGATCTTTATAGTTAGATGTAAAATTATAGCAACTATATGGCGTTAAAAGGAATGGAAGAATTGTAGTTCCTTTACAGATATATCACAATGTTCTATCTATATCTTAGATTAATTGTGCGGATTAATTCACCCGCTGGTTCAGCCATATGATACTCCGTAAATTTTCTTTTTGATTATCTGATATCTACGTGCGGACGAGCGGACGGTATCTGATGACTGTGTATTGCCTACGTAACCGTATATTCTATAAACAGAGTGAGTAGTAGTATCGATGTCCTATTAAATTTCAGCGGCCCCCTGTAGGCTTAGTCGAGTCGTCGAGGCCGATGGACCTGACCGCAACCACTCGGAAGTTGCAACTGCGCGTTACATCCACTGACGCAGTCGTTAATGCCGGATTATGCAGATCTGCGTTTAATTATATGCCCGCGAAACGATGGATTTTCCAGTGAATACTCATTACGCGCCTGCCATCATCGTTGATCGATATTAATGGCGGACCAATAATGTAATTCAATGATATCGTCAGTATGCATTAATAAGGTCTCAAATTATTCCCGGTCGTTATCGTAAATTGAATTTTTCATAGACACTTCCCACTTCCTTCCCTTCTTCGCGATTTTAAAATCGAGCTTTTTCACATTTGGATTGCGTTTTGTCGAACTTCGTTGACACGTAAAGAATTGTTTTCGAAGATATAAACGCATGGCATGGAACGTCGCAGAATTATTCTAAATATGTCCTGGATGTTCTGTGGAGTGTCATAAGACGTCCTGAATATATACATCTAGGATAATCTTAGGACTTTTTGTGCTATCTAAGAACATTCATTAACCGAAGAAGTACTATAGTAATCTTGTCTTGATTAATCTTGCGAAATACTCTCTGATAAATTCCGTTGTTATCGAACTTTCATGTCGTGTAAAATTATTACACATGCAGAAAATTTATATATAGTCAATATTTGATCAATAAATTTGAATATTGATATATAAACATTCATTAATCGAAGAAGTGTCATAATATCGGGTCATGGCATCGGGTCGTTTCTCCCTGATGAAGCGGACTGAAATGTTCGCGAAACGTCGGAATCAAAGATGAATCCACGCTGCTCAAACCCGGAAACTAAATTTAATAAGTGTCATAATAGTCTTACCTGATTATACTTGAAAAAGCTTTGAAAAATGTATGAGAAATTCAGAGAACAAACGATTTTTAATTGTACACGGAACTAATTTTTTCCGAAAAGTACGAAGCTTTCTTTATAGCTTTATAGCTTTAGCTTTGAAATATGTAAAAAAATTTTCATACTGAATTACATCTTTCATATATGCAATGCTTTAATATTAGAAAAAAGTTTGATCAAATTGACTTGACAATAAAGACTAAGTGCGTTTTGGTTGAAAGAAACAAAATTTATGGACTTTTGGGATCGAGTTTATACGAACCAAAAATTTTGTTTTCTTCAATCAGAAGTCAATTCAATAAATTAATTTGTGCAACAGTTCCTTTGCAAATGCGAAGGGACGAACAATGTAACGCGATCGACACTATCCATCACTGGCTAGAAGGATAATGAATATTCCGTCTTTCTGCAATATTCATAAAAACGCGCATATATAGTAGTACTATATATCAAGTAACAATAGTTACTACCTAAAATTTTTTCTCATTCTGGCATTAGAAATAATGAGCAATCTAAACTGTAGCGTAAAAAATACATATCGATGTATTAGTTCATAAACGTATTAAGTAACAAGACATTTATATAGCGAATTTAAAAAAAGGTTTAGGAATTTACAGAATAGATAGTAGAGAAGATTGGATCTCTCTCTCTCTCTCTCTCTCTCTCTCTCTCTCTCTCTCTTACAGACAAATATTACTGGTTGTTCAGTAATGAATTACTATTGCTCAGTAATTTTATCACTAGTGGCTAACGATTTTGAGTACTTAAATTACAGGGTTACTAATACTACACAATAATTCAGTGATTATAGTGACATAATCACTGATATCTTATTAGGTTCCTATGATGAATTATTGGTGTGAATTATTCCCTAATAACGAGAAAGATAAGGATCAATTTTCTCATGATTAGTATAAATTGTTTCTTGTCTAGTATTTTTCAAATTAACTTATTACTGTAATTCGTTATAATGTTTAATTAAAAATCTAAGAGCAATCATGTCGTTATTAGTTGACTGATATACATTATATTAATATCAGTCGCATTCCGATTGTTATTGCGTCATTTCCAATATTTACTAATAAATATCATTACAATGTTTTTTGAACGATCCAAGAGCATATTATAAACATAATTCATCAAGATATCGTCATAGTTCATTAGCATCATTAGTTACAGTTAAATTATTTATGTAAATCATGATATGCGAAAGGATAGGGAAGCCTATCCTGTAGGATCAAAACCACGTAGCGACGTAAAACATAAAATACTAAATTTTTTATTATTTAAACAAAATAATTAAGATTATGTAATAATTAAGCATTAGATTGTTTAGACCATACCAATAGGTAAATTTATGGAAATTTAACAAAAAATATATCATATAAAGTAATCCGCCAAATAACCATTGAATGATTAATCACTACTATTTTTTTAGTAAATTAAAAATTTTTAGTAATTACTAATGATACTTTTCTCTAAAGGATTGTTCCAAGGGTATGTTAATCAAATGCTTTTTTAAGTATTTATTTTGAAAGGAACAATAAATACAAAATCGTGAAGTAGTTCTTTTAACACATAAATACTTTCCCTACTTTTCTTCCTTATTAAAATAGGAATAATATTATAGTTAACAAATAGAACAAAAACTGATTTAATAGTAGCAAAGTAAATTTTTGTACCTTTTAAAATTTTGTATTAATATACTTCATTGTGATTGATTAAAATTAAACAGCGTGTTACTAGCTAGACTGAAATTTCTTGCAAGTTTATAATATGTTTTTGATAACAAAAGAACAATTTTCATTCATAAAATTATTTAAATCAAGCATATGGATGGATGAGATAAAGTTGACCTATAATTAACCTTTTCAGGACTAAGGATTACTCGGGGAGATAATTATAGGGAAGTACGTATTCTATAGGTTTTTAAGGTCGTTGAATCCGAATCTGAACTTAGATTTTTAAAATTCTGTAATCCAAGATGGCAGAACCAATATGGCGGAAAAAATGATAAATAATATAAATATCACTTAATTTCCGTGAAATTTGAACTATGAAACTTTTTAAAGATACTTTTTTGAGAACTGAAATCGAATATTTGAAATTTAAAATGCCGACCAAGGAAAAAAATTTTTAGAACCCCATTATAGCAAATTCCATGAGAATCGGAAGAATATTTTCCAATATAAAAGCAAGAAACAGTTATGACATAAAAAGTGACGACCCATCCCGAAAGGGTTAAGAACTGGCAGAAAGGTTATGAAGATCTCTCGCGGAGACCCCGGAACTATTAATAAGAATATATATTTTATATGTGGCCTTCTTACCCTGCACTATTGGGTATTAAACCCGATATAAGATAAGGACAAAATGATCACGTTGCTACATATTTTGGTTATTACAAAATAAAATATATAGTTAACACGATCGTTATGGATATTAACACATAAAAGAATATTACATTTATCATATTTATATGGTCAGTCACAACAATTAGTTGTCTGAGAAATTATAACTTCAAATATCTGAAATGATATGGAGCATCTACCTCCGGTCTCCTCTATTCATTATATTAAGTAAACATAATAGAAATATCAATAACCTTTCAGAGTTACAAATATTTTTCAGTTTTAGTAATAAAAGTTTTTTGTGTACTTCCATTTTGATCACATGTAGTGAATGAACAAACAAGTATTTTACTTTATTATTACTTCAATATAAAATAAGTTAGATAGTTATTGAATAAGTATTTACATGTCCTTTTTCAAAAATTCTGGTCTTCTTCGGCTTTCACTTCTACACAATAATATTTAGATTATCATCTTGCTTCAGTACAGTATAATCATTAGGCTTACTCTTTGTAGCTGCATTGCTGAACTAGTGCAATAAGTTAGAGTGAGAAAACATATACTTGTCTCATTTCAATTTATTGCACCAGTTCAGCAGTGCAGCTACAAAGAACATGCCGCTTATAATCAATGATTGCACAGTCTTCAAGAGATGCAGTAGTAAAAATCTTTTCAATCTTATTGATTTATTATTCGAACTAAGAAATGCCAGATATGCATTTCATATATGATTTTGTCAATCAAAATACTCTATAACATGCAATGTTGTAAATATTGTAAACATGAATCGTCCTTAAATGTTGTAAACATAAAAAATAATAATATAGTAAGATGCTCATTCATTTATTCATTACATTTAATTATTGGAAACACATAAATAGTTTAGATTACTAAAACCGAAAAACATTTATAACTCTGAAAGGCTTGATTTTTTTATCTAATTTTACCAAATATTTTTTATTCTGCATAATGTGTACTATTTATCCCATAAATTTTGAAGTTTTTGTTTTGAACATTCTGTATAATAAGATTTTTCAGAGCAAAAATTTGAACGTTTATAATTTTATAATAAAAAGCATAGACCATACGTTTTGTCTGCTTTTAAAAAAAGCCATTTAACTCATCTGTGAACTAATATATTGATATATGGGATATCTTTTACTGTTTTGATATTTTCTTGTATGAGTGATTTATATACCACAAGATTACAAAATATATCTAATCAAACTATTCCTTTATTGCTGTCACGTTTAAATTTTGGCTATCGTATAAATATATATCCCAGTTGCGTGATGCATGTTTTGTGCATTCTATTAGTATACTATATTATATATTCAACAAGATTTTCTGGGACATTTTAACGGATTAATTATTTTAACAAATTCTCCATTGTATCGCTGTTGCCTTGAAAAAACTGGGTAAGTAAGCGGGGTTGGGTTAATTATTAAAATTTATCGATTTTTTTGCAAGTAATATTAAAATTTTTTTAAGTAAACTACAATATATGTTAGATAGAATATCGATATAAGAATGTTTTTAACTTTCCTATGTTGAAGAATTTATATCGCAAAAATTAAGATATTTATAGCATGCACAAAGGATGTGCGAACGCGAGACACGTGTGTTCGCCTATTAGCGATAATGGCGGAGTTTTCCGTTGAAGTCCTCACAAAAAAAATTTCCTGCATACGCGAGACTATACCTATGCGAAAAATCCAGTGGAATTTAATTTCGTGCGCGGCTGGCGGGAATTAACATTCACCCTGTTTATTGCCCCCCGTATCGAGCCGACCCGATCGGATTTTATCCTATCGTGGCACAGTTCTCGATCGTTAATCGTCCCCTTCGCAATTAAGCGGCGTATTTTGAAAAATAGTGTCAGGCTGTTTTGGAAAATTGGAAATCCCTGAACTCTTCCATTTACCGACTTCGATGCGGCCGCTTCAATCGATTCGAATTGCTGCAACAAAGAGTTGCGCAACGCACCGAAACGCCGGACCGCGCTGCGCCGCTCAAATTTGCTCGTCGTTTCCAGATGTTCTTAATTGTTTCACAATGAGATGCGCTCCTCCCGTTTCAGTCCATCCATTTGTAAAATTCAAGGATTTTATTTATTAACTCTTTAACTCTTCAAGAATACGTCTCGCCTCGCCCTATGAGGACACTAATTGCCAGAGGGTGTTAATTATAGCGCGAATAATTTTTTTAATTTAAAAGGACGACACTTCTTACGAAGACGTTATAAATTAATTATATAGAGAGAACCGACGTTGTGAAAGCTGTGATTGAAAAACGTAAGCAGTAATATTTAAAAAGACTCTAATATAAAATAAGTTTGTTAAGAATTCATTAAAGCTTGCATTACATGTAAATTTAAATATTATTAAATTACTAACACAATTAGAGAAAGATTGACTATTCGAAAACTGAGATATATTTTAACCCTTTGAATACACACCAGGTCAAATTGACCGAATATGTTTTCGATTGCATATCTTGAAAAATATATACTTTTGCGAAAATACATAGAGATACTTTTTCACGCCAAAGAGTAATATTTTCATAGAATATTATCAATTTTAAGAAAAAAATAATTCAATAAGTAAAAATTATAATTGAACTTGATTATTGTTGAAAAAAGCACTTTTTGCCTGAAAATCCATAAAAATTTTGTTTTTTAATATTAAAGAAAATCCCTTCAGGATTTCATAATCAAGGCCATAAACATAACTTCAAAACTGCTATCTTGGCTTTTTCGTTCTTTTCAAAAACTATATTTATTCTGGAAGTTTATGAAGTGTGTTAGCCATTTTTCGCCCGACTATCCGATTACCGTGGCTACCACACGTTCACTGAAACAAACTCGGATTGGAGCAGGTATGGTACCTCGAGAATGGAGATAGACCTTCCAAACTACGATGTATTACGCTTAAAAATTACTACGTGCTTCAAGTTATTTCGTTCGAAAAAAAGTCAGATCAAAATGACCCGATGTGCGCTGGTTAAATGAAAATTGGAACTTTTTAAACGTGTTCCTTGACATGCTATTTTTACATTTAATATCTTATCCTTGACATGTTATTTTCTACATTTAATATCTTATAAACACTTCTCCTCAAATTAACATAACTATAAACATTTAATATCTTATAAACACTTCTCCTCAAATTAAGATTTAGTGAAAAACTATTATAATATTAAAATCTAATGTACTTACATTACATGTAAATTCCAGAATTATTGATCGTTTTGTTTGTAAGATACAGTGATAAGTTCTAAATTTATAATATTATTCGAGATACATACATGTATTTAAACACTTATATATCTCTTTCTATTATCTATGCTTTTCTATTAGATCAACTGGTGCACAAATAAAGTATTAAAAAGAAAAAAAAATATTTTTTGAATTTGTAATATTGTATATACATAGAGTGTCCCAAAACTGGTGGTATAAGTGGGAACAAGGTGGTTCTACATGAAAAAATAAATCGAAAAGGTAAAATTAAAATTTTGTATACAAGGCTTCGTTTTTTCAGAAAAAAAAAAAAAAAAAAAAAAAAAAAAAAAAAAAAAAAAAAAAAAAAACTTTGAATATTCGTCAAATATGCGTGCATTTAATTATGTCTGGTTTCAATGGAGTTGATTATATGTTATCTCTGCACGCATCTATGTTTTCAAACATTACCAATATCAAAAAGATACTTCGGAAATATATAATAAAGTAAAAAGGGATATGTTTATTTTTTTAAGAAGTATTTTTATTAACTGAGAAATTGGAAGTATTTACCATTTTGCCGTATACATATTCGGAAAAAATAATTATATATGATTATATACAGAATATTTAACGATATATATATATATATATATATATATATTCATTTCGTGTACGTGTAAATTAGGTCACTTTAAACAAAAAAATTTTTCTACAATTTTGCGAAAAAACTTAAAATTTTTAGTTATTAATTAAAGAAGTTATTAAAGAAAATTAAAGAATGATCGTGTATGATACTATGAGTAGAATGTTGTAGAGGCGGTTTCTGTACCGCGCTAATCACTGCTCTTCGCGTGCTAGTATACTAACATAGTTAAGTGCACATATATCTGACGAACATTCAAAGTTGTTCTTCCGGAAAATAAAGTATAAAAAATGTTTATTCATTTTTTCATGTAGAATAATTCTATTCCTGCTTGTATCACCAGTTCTGAAATATCCTGTGTACCTATCTTAACTTTATCTTCAATTAACATTTATTTCTTATATAATAAAATAAATATATAAAAACGTAATTTTGTTTGACAAATAGTAAATTTATGAATGATCTCCTTGATACATCACACTGAAAGTATGTTGCATTGATGTTATATCATTCACTAGATTGATATTCACTAGAAAATTTCAACTACCCGTGTCCGTTTCTAGCTGGTCGTTTTTCATGACTGTTGATTCATCAGGCAAGCGGGAATGTATCAAAACAGAAGTGAAATTTTGACAACTTGACGTTTCTCATACGTGTTTTTATCAGAAGGTTATTCGCTTACGTGTAACGCGCAATCAGTAGAAGAAGAGTAAGAATGTTAAAAGTATATAAATAAGAAATATTTTTAAATATTTTTTTACTTAAAATATTTTTTTCTAATATATTAAAGTAGAATGTTTATTAATATTTTGAAACGCTTATCAAATAACGAATAGTTTGAAAGAAAATAGCGTGAAAATATTAAAATAAAATATTAACACGAAAAGTTATCAAAATGTCACTTCTATTTTGACACATTATCGCTTGCCGGACGAATCAACAATCATGAAAAACGATCAACTAGAAACGGACATGGCTGGTCGAAACTTTCTAGTGATTATCGATCTGGTGAATGGTATAGCATCAATCCAACTGAGTGTACAACATTGAACTTTACACTCCTTAAGGCCCTTGCACGTAGAAAAATTTTAACCGTAACCGTAAGGTCGTAAGAAAACTGACTAATCAGAGTTGATTATTCTCCTTACGTTTGAGGAATAATTGATTGTGATTGGTTAGTTTTCTTACGACCTTACGGTTACGATTAAAATTTTTCTACGTGCAAAGGCCTTTAATCAGTACGAAATTGACGAATCACAATCGATTGTTCTATATTATTTTATTTATATATCATTTAGACCACAAAAAGAGTCATCATTTGTGGTTGATCAATTTGTCTATTGTTTAAATTTTACTGCTTACGTTTTTCTATGTATTGCCAACCTTAGTTGTTAAAACGCGATATATCACCTATCGCTTATACCTTTTCCCGCCGCGCTAAAATCGACTCGGAATTTTTCGTGGAGTTCATCGCGTTAAAATTTCAGCCATTTATTCCGGGACAACCTGTATGTACGCGTGCATGAAACTCGCCCAACGAAGATGTCTCGTTAACCGAAGGCCACGACGACCGAAGAAACAATATCGGCAGAAGTTGGCAACTTAAACTGCAGTTTAACGCGGCGAGTTTTACAAAGTTTTGAAGGGGAAGTGGGAGGTACATGGTCAGGCACGAAGTCCGCCGGTTGCCTTGTGCGCCCACTACTACTGGCTGTTACCAGTCAGTAGTAGTAATAGTACGTGTTAGCCAGACAGCCAGCTAGTCAGCCGGCCAGCCAGCCGGCCAGTGGACGATTGGTCGGACAGTAGCCACACGTGAGCGTGCTTTCGACAGCTTTCCGACACTTTATTAGCGATATCAGAACCGTAACTGGAGCGTGGCACAGATGGCACTTGCCACGCAAGAAGAGTTTGACGACGTCGATTTCCGACGCACATACCTTCTAATTTTTTAATCATCTTCGGGACGGAATGAGGTAGTACGCGGTACGCACAATGTTCTGTCTTTCGGGTCTTTCTAGATCCTGGGCGAGAAAAAAAAAGTGAAAAAAGCAAGAGAGAGAGAGAGAGAGAGAGAGAGAGAGAGAGAGAGAGAGAGAGAGAAAATACAAAGTTTTAAATTTCTTAAAGAGAGGTTTTGGTTTAGATAGATAGATGAAAAGTAGTAGAATTTTATGAAATTTTTCTCTTCTATTTATTATTATTTTAAATATAAAAAGAAATTACTTTTAAAAATTAATGTTCCGTCTATATGTTTTGTCCTAAACGTGGTGTCACCGGACGCCTTTAACTGGATAATATTATAGCTCATGTAACAATCTGAGACAAGAAAATTTAAAACCTATATTTTACTGGAGGATATATCTAAATACTTTAGAAAATTTCCAAAATTAGTATTTTATATCCCCGGTGCGGAACACTAAATATAATAAAATAAAAGAGACAGAAAAATTGCTTATAACTTCAAAATGCCATTATTTTGTTATATTTCGACTTTCTATATATAACAAAAGTTCATCCTGTAATAAATTTAATAGTTTTTCAGTTTTTTTATTTTATTTATTTTAGATTATTACATATGTTTGTAATCTTGTTTATCAGTTAGGGACATTTGGCGATGTCGCGTTTAGTATAAAAAATCAAATCAATCTGATCAATGAAATTTCAATTCTTAAAAAAAATTATACTTAAAACAATAATAAATAGTATAACCAAAACTTTATATTGATATTTTTATTCACTTTTTTCAAAAATATTTGTAAAACTATCTATTCTTTAGCTACCTAAACTACACAGAATTTCTCCTTTATTTCTCTTAAGGTATGTAACACGAGGAAAGTTTGACAACATTGATTTCCCACGTGCATACTTGTGTTATAATTGTCGCTGGAATAATGCGAAGCGACACGTGGTACGCACAACGTTTAATTTTTCTATTATTTTTACGTCCTGGATAAAAGATGGAAAAAAGCAAGAAAACATAATTTTTTAAATTCTTTAATTCGCATACTTCTTCTGAGATGTGTATCGGTTCAAGAAAGGTATGATGACGACGATTTCCAACACATATTTGTTTTAACATTTTTTTAATAAACCAAGTAGGAGTAACATTACATCAATGTTAGGGGAACCTGCAGTATAATGGAGTCATGGAACATACTGGGATATCGTCGATAATTTTTTTAAAAAGTACTGCCATATAATGAAATGTTTTGCAATTATTATGTTTAAATGTTTCTCATTGTGTGCTATTATCAGTCGTTATAATTTTTGGTTGAAAGATATTATATATTGTTTTATGCGTTTGATGTGTTTTTTATAATTGTGTTTAAATTTGATTAATATTTTTGCATAAGGCAAATGATAAAATTTTGTTTTTTATATATTATACCTATATTTATGTTATTAAATAATCTTTTCTCATCATTTTAGTTAAATGCGTAAATACTATCTATAATGTTTTATATTACCTAATCGGAATGTATACATTTCGGGATATAACGGATTTCGGAATTATGCTATTATATACTTAAAATTTTAAGTTTCATTATATTTTCTATATGCTATATATTTCAAAAAATTGATATCAACATTTACTATACCAAATATTAATTGTCATTAATAATGTCGTTATGTTGTTGTTGCACAGCTTTTCTATCGTATATTATATGTGTGCAAGAATAACATAACAGTAACGACACTGTTAAAAGTTACAGAATCACACCACGGCAGGTCTATTCTGTAACTTTTAATGATACTGTTGTTAAAAGTTACAGAATAGAGCTACAGGGATGCGATTCTGTAACTTGTTAACTGTTGTTAAGGAGTTGTTGTTAACGTCGCGTATAACATATATTGAAAAAGATGCGCAACAACATATAGTGCTAGTGATATTGAATGACTGTCGTGAACGACTGTTAACAGTTAACGAGTTACAGAATCGCAATGCGGCCTAAATTCGAGCCTGTAAGTCTATTTTGTAACTTTTAACGACAGTAGTGTTATCATTATTTACAAAAAAAATCGTTATAAATAAATTACAACAAAAGCTCAGCTAAAAGATATTATTATTATAAAATATTATTATATAAAAAATATTATTAAGCAACCTTATTCAGATCAATTGTATTCTCGCGAATACTCTGTTGAAAAATACAAGACAATTTTATACTCTCTCTATAAAAGTAATAATATCAAGAGGTTTACGCCAAGTGCGAATAATTAATCATTTCAGTTTTTACTTTTATATAATTTTATAAACATGTGGTTTTGGCTATATAATATATTTATAAATTAAATATATTATTAAGTAAAAAATAAAATAATTAGAGAAATACAATAATGTTGAAAAAAATTATAATAACTTACCCAAAAAGCACTTGGCATGCCTTTTTTATAAATATAAAATTTTGACAATATAATATTTTGACAAATCTCTAAATAACCTCTTGATAATCAACTTCTTGATATCATTATTTTTGTAGAATATAAAATCGTCTTGTATTTTTCATTAGAGTATTCGCGAGAGTACAATTGATTTAAATAAGGTTGTTTTAATAATATTTTTTTAAATATCTTTTAGCTGAGCTTTTGTTGTAATTTATTTATAACGACTTTTTTTTATAAAGACAAATCATGGTAAGGTGCATGCACTTGGCTTCTTTTTTTACTTTTTTTGAAAAAGTAATTTTGTTTTTATATTACATCTTTTTACAAAATAATATTAAACACTGAAAACAAGTTTTTTTTGTTAATAACGTAATATATTGAACTTGTATATTGTAAATATTTAGGTATATATAAAAAACAAATTCTTTAAATTTTATTTCAGAATAATTCATTTTTATAAAAAGTATGTTTCTGTCTCTCTCTCTCTCTCTCTCTCTCTCTCTCTCTCTCTCTTCCCCTTCCTCCCTTCCTCCCTCCCTCTCCCTCTTTCTCTCTCTTATTATTTATTTCTTATTATTTTATTTACGTTATCATATTTAATTTTATTATATTTTATTATTTATTTTTTATTATTTATTTATTAATTTATTATTTTATTATTTATATTCCGACGTTTATATAGCTTGTTTAATTTAATAAATGTCGAGTCGGTAAATTGGCAATTGTAATATATATCTCCTTTTTTCTTCTTCACTTTTTTATTCCCATCATATTTATTTTTTTTACTGTTTTTTCTTCTAATAGTTCAATATTTACTGCATTTAGCTCTCTTTCTATGTTTTTCCTCCTTCCTCCTCTCTCCTCCTTTCTCTCACTCTCCCTCCACCTCTCTCTCTCTCTCTCTCTCACGCAGTTTCTCTCCTTCTCTCTTTACAACACTGTCTCTTCCTTTCTGTCTAATAATGAAATGTATCGGTAACGTACTTTTCTTATGTATAACGAGTAATAATAAGTATAAAGTAATGAATTACTTTTAAAAAGTAACCTTTTCTATTTACTCTATATACTATCTTGCATTTCTCTATTTTCTTCTTGCTTCGTTTCTATTTTCTCTTACTTATCATCACACTGTCTGTGTATTATCTTCTCTGCTTATATTTTCTCCTTTTCTCCTCGTTTTCTGTACTTTCTTTCTTTTTTCTTTTCTTCTTATCTTGTTTAAAAATAATAAAAGTACAAATAATATAAAGAGTATCCTAATTCTATATCCTTATAAATTATCCTATATTATATAAAGCAATATTTATTTACTATCGCGATAGACAAAAAATTTATATATTTATTTCCTTCACAACACATTAATATTGCCATAAGATTACAGCAACCTTAAATTGTAAGATGGTAACATTACACGAAGGTTAATAAGCCTGTCACTAACTTTCTAATAACATGAAAATCCATGCTCACTTCATTAACATTACAGAAACCTTATACGGAACGTTATATTAAAGTTAATATGATTAATATTAAATATTATTAATATAATTAATATTAAAGTTAATAAAGTTAATATGTCTAGAACCTTTCAATATTTTCAATAAGAAATTCTTGACAAAGAAATATTATTTATATTCAGCGCTTAATCAATTTATATTGATTTTAAATGAAATTTAGCTCTTTTATTTGATTTCTCACTATTTTCACACCTGAAAATTTACTCAGACTAGTCGGACGCGAACTTGAGACCTCTAAAGGTTCCTAGTCTATCATCTTGGCTGCTGCGCTATTTCTTCAACTAATACTAAGCGTTTTTTATTATCCCCATATGTAGCCGAAACAGTAATTATAATTTTTATATAATATTATTTAATACAATTTCAAAAATAAACTATGTAGTCTAAATATTTCATATAATAAAAGAAAAGTTAGAGATATATATAAAACTAAAGCATTTGAAGCGGCTATTGAATACAACCTAGAGTTAATTTTATTATTAATATTTTAATTTAATTTAGTTATGTTTACTTTCTTAATAAAAAAAATGTTTATATATGAATAAAGTTGTATATACAATTAAGTGATTATTAATAAACTATATTTCAATTGTGTAGTATTTTCAAGATACTCAGAAAGTGAAATAATTACACCTAAGTTTGCTAAAATGTTAAAGATTATATTAACTTTATGACAATATTATAATGTAAGATTATCTTGTAAGGTTAATGGCAGATTGTACTAACATGCTCATTAAAATATGTAAGTTTGTAACCTACCCATAATCTTACTGCAGTGTTCGGTGCTGTGAGGGTTATTATATATCCTTTTATTTATGCATTCTCTTACTCACTCATATATTCTTCTTGTCTTTCCATCTCGCTCTCTTATAGTTTTTTTTCACCGTCTTATCATTCATCTTCATTTTTTCTCTCTCCTCTTAATTTCTTTTCACATATTCTCTTCTTTCTTTCTTTCTTTAATTCTCCATTTTTCTTTTCCTTTCTCTTATATCTTCTTATTATTTAATTTAGCTATGAAAAGTAAAAACGATACAAAGTATTCAAGTTTTACATCGTTATATATTTTTATGCATTCGCCGATACTTATCTGATATTATCCTTGTTAACTCCATAGATTTTCTACAAAATTATCACGGTAAACACACTTCGCAACTTTTAAAACTATTATACATTAAAAATATAACCTCGTTATAACCACATTCTCGTACACGCGAACTGTCACTCGACTTCGCCGCGATGACTCAATCAGGAAAAAAATATTTAAAAAAATGTTTAAAAAATGTTTTAAAATTATTTGGAAAAAATTTTTAAAAACGTTAAAAATAATGGAATAAGTCCTATTTTTTAATAAAAAAAACGTTTATTTTAATATTAAAAGTTTTAATATTAAAATTTTTTTTAACGATATAAAAATATTTAAAAATCATTTTCTTTAAATGTTAAAAAAATGTTTTTATAACGTAAAAAAAGCATTAAAATAAACGTTTTTGTAATGAAAAAAGAGACTTATCCCATTATTTTAACATTTTTATAAGCGTTTATAAAAACGTTTCAAAATTATTTTCTTCATATGTTAAAAAAATGTTTTTATAACGTTAAAAATTATTTCAAACATTAAAATAAACGTTTTTATAATGAAAAAAAGGGGACTTATTTATTTTTATTGTTTCATAAAAAAAACTAATTCCTAATTTTCTCATGTCTTACCCTTATAGAAATATCATACTAAGAATCATTGATAATTACTTATTATCCAGTATTTTTAATACTGAAAATAAGTAATTATCAATGATTCTTAGTATGATATTTCTATAAGGATATAACTGCTAGAATCCAAAGGTTGTCAACAAACACACTCTAAAACTTTCGCAAATCTTCGCTCGATAATTTCAAATCCTAAGCGGTATGCCGGTCACCCATTCATCCTGACTGCGTTGCTTAAACCTAACGATCGAGCGGCACGCGATGATTCCAATGACTCCAACGATGTTCTTAAAATTTATGCTTATAAAATGTATACTTACAGTGTTCACAATATATTATAACGTACTTAACAAATACACGCGTTGATTTGTCTATTTTTCTTAATAATAAGTCGATAAGTGAATACTAATAAATGAGAAAAAATATATATTTCTTTTTATATCTTAAACTTTCGTTTATAAGCTTAAGTCATTAAGCTGGTCAGCATTCAGTGGTCACTGCTTTTCATATTATCTTTAACTTTTAACTTGGATTGTATCACATTTTCCCCATTCTCGACTATGCTATGAACCAGACAAAGATAAGAGAAGAAACAAAGAACCTCTCTCTCATCCTGCACGCCTCAAGAGGCAGCGCGCGTTCCAGATAATATGTATTTCAGTGCGTATCGCCTATCTTCTACGAGTAAGTCCCTGTAGGACTTCGTCAATTCAGCCATTATAGCCAAAATGAGAAGCTAACCTACATTCAACTAAAGCCGTCGCGTAATTATACACGGTAGGCCGCGTTGCTTCGCGCTTGCACTTGGCTCGCAATACTACCATGTCGCTTGATTTCAGATCGTAACATATACAACACTCTCGCCATCCCGCCATCTAACGGAAAACATAGTCAACAGATTCTGTAGTGAGGAGACGACGTTTCTTAGGGCTTGAGCACAAAGATTGTCACAGTCGTTTCCGACAGTGTCGTAGACGTAAATCGGAGTCGGAAGTCAACGTACAAGGATTGATGTAGATGTATGCTGCATTAATTGTATCCTCTAATCATATTTGATACGTCTACGCCAATCCTTGTGGGTTGACTTCCGATACCGATTTACGTCTACGACACTGTTGTAAAAGATTGCGACAGTCTTTGTGCTCAGGCCCTTAAGACCAAATCACACTAGCAATTGACGATTGACGATTGATGATTGAAGATTAGATTTTGACGAATCAACGAGCTTTAACCTTGGCTTTATTCCAATTGGTCAAGTTCCAATCTTCAATCGTCAATCATCAATCGCCAATCGCTAGTGTGATTTGGCTTTTACGCGTATTCACGATTAATCACAGATGTCTATACTAAACTAAATTGCTAACAAGCTATTTAAAAGCATGTAACGGTTTGTGTCCGATAAAGTTTTTGGTGCATGCGAGAACATGGCCGCTACCGCCACATATTTTCACTACGTTTAGTTATAAAATTCTTTTGTTGAAAATGAGCAGAGCAAATAACGTCCAATGCCATCTATTTTTTTGTTACGACATTTTTTTATGCAATAAAATC